>NW_025937381.1:0-204062 GCF_000764305.2 Hyalella azteca | reverse complement strand
ACCTATGAGTCTAAGACTATGACTCAGTCCCTCCCAACCAGATACCAGACTCTGATATCAAAATCTGTAGAAAAAATAAAAGCATCTAAAAAAAGTACTCCATTTCAAGTAAACATATTGAAGTCACTTGTGGTATGTGACGTGGGTCACGTGCCTCATGCATCGAGTCGGCATCACTCACCATGACTCGTGAGGCATGAATCAGTGTGCCTAAATTTGGCATATTGTGAGACTAATTCTGACAGCACTTCAAACTCTTACTAATTCGTAATTCCGACACAGTTAAACCCTGTGTTGGAATTCCTACCCCTGTGTGAGCTGTATCGGAATATGACACAGCTCGAAACAAGCTTAAGCTTAATTAAAAAATTGTGATTTTTAATTAAACATTTCATTAACAGCCATTAAGCTTTTAATTAAGAAAATTTTAATTTTTGAACACAGCTTGGAACAAGCTGTGTGTGTCCAATTCCACGCTGTGTAGGAATTAGTTTTTATGTGTCTATAACCATCTCTTAACTTAATAATCTTTTAATTTATTTACCATTTAAAATCAGCAAATACGAGTATACTTGAAGGCAGGGTTGGCGATTTTTTTTATTTTTTCAGCTTTTTTGTCTTTTTTTAGGTGTTATTTTTTATGTTGCAATTAGCCTACTAACAATAGCAGTATATGGATCATAATGGATGGCTAAAAAGGGCACTTATTGCCTTCAATAATGGCCAACAGGCCAAGGTGGTGTTTACCACTTTGGGATTTTTGGGTAAACAATTATTGATAAGTCTATTCATTAGCTTTGTAAAGTTTTTATGAAGCAAGGTAATGAGCTAAATATTGACCATTTAACTGGCTTCAATATACAAAAAACACTTCAGGAATGCAGATCTCCTAAACATTAAAGAGTCACATAACAGATAGGTAACTGATAGCACAGTGCACAGCACTATTAATAGATCTACTAGTTTTATGTCCTATAAATCTACCAGACTCTACCTTCTATACACACCGACTAGTAGTGACTGAGTAACCGACTGCACTGTTCCCATTTAATTCAGACCAATATTCACATATTTAAAGATTGAAATTGAATATTTTAATTAGAATACCTACTCGTATTAGGGTGAAAAATTTTTCTAATTGCCTAAAAGATCAATACAATCTCAACCTCTCAATATACAGGGTGGAGCAGAACCGATTGAGCAGTTTTGAGGTAAAATAAAAGAGTAACGGAGGTACATAGGTACATAAAGAAGAAAGTTTATTTTCCTAGAGGTTAGCATAACATACCATTTAGAATACTTATGTTTTGAAAACAATATCTGGAAGATGGGGGCTGTTAGTTGCAACACACTGTTGGAGTCGTTATCAGAGGAGGGAGTAACCATGACAGTGAATTCCGATTGCTATGCTGCAATGTTGCAAAATTTCTTGCAGCCCATGATGGAAAACATTGTTGAAAATGAAGCATTGAGAGACTTGTGGTTCCAGCAGGATGGGGCTACAGCTCACACAGCTCGAATGTCACTCAATGTTTTGAAACGCATGTTTCCTGTAGGTCTGGTGACTCTGAGGGGTGATTCAGAAGAAAAAGAAAGGGGTTCAGAAGTCGCCCTCACACCCTACCACAGCTAAGGGGATGGATTATTGCAGCAGAGGTTATGGCCATGCCTTGCCATATTTGTGAACATGCTGTAGGAAACTTCCGAGAGCAACTCCAACAGTGTGATGCAGCTAGCAAACCCCATCTTCCTGAATTGTTTTCAAAACATAAATATTTTGAATTGTATATTATGCTAATCAAGAGAAAAATAAACTTTCTTCTTTATGTACCTCCATTACCGTACTCTTTTATTCTGCCTCAAAACTGTTCAATCAGTTCTGCCCCACCCTGTATAAGCTAGCTAACACATTTAAATTGTATATTGTAATCAATATATAACAAATAGTCAAATAGTTAGACTACTTATAGCCCTATAAGAATTAGCTAAGCTGCTAGCTACGTACAATGTATTGCACTCTTGATGCCTCTGTACCAAAAACATTCAATTTTTTGGAACCTAATACACATCAAAGGCAACAAGTTTATATACCAAATTGTCATTCATAGTACATTTATACTAAACCATGAATAAAAATACCTCAATGTAAATTAATGACTGCCACTCAATATTTTTAAATATATGAAAAAATAAAAAAAAATCGAAAAAATAAAAAAAAATAATGATTTTTTTTATAAAAAAATCAAGTGATTTAATCACATGATTTAATCATTTTGATTTAATCATTGCCAACCCTGCTTGAAGGATTCCTAATATATTCACAGACTTATTTAAAAGTCTCAAACCATGATATTCTTTCTACACAAACACTTTATCACTATTTGGTAGACAGGTAGAGCAAGGCCAACTATCAGATTTGACGCGTGTTTTGATGTTCTCACAGGGTGACGTGCAACTGTTGCACTGAGGATCTTAACATTTTCCCACCAGACGGCCCAGACCTAGTGTTTTGCGGAAATCTGGTGGGCAATAGTATGTCGTCACTATTTCAACCATCTATGCTTGCGTGGAACTAAGACAAAGCTTAATATATATATTAGATCTTTAACCCAACACCATCCTTGACAATGAATCACGCTCTGTCATTGCCGGACTTACAGTGTACTGAATAAAGACTTGGCCTCCATATAAAGGAAACAGTTTAAAAGTGTCGGAATTACCCACGATATCGGAATATGGTGCATTTACCCTAACTGGCTAAATAACTGAAACTCTGGAAGCAAACTGAAACATGAAAAAATAGAGTAAACACGGTATATTCCGACACATTAAGGACGTAGCAAAAAATGACTGGCTATAAAAAAATTACAGTAAGCGCAACTAGAGTTGTTTGCTTTACGTCACTCTCAAAACATAGTGGCAAAGAAGTGGCATAGTGGCAAAGAAGAGAGATTTTTAGACTTGTTTCACTTTTAAGTCATATAAATAGACCAGCAAAGTATCATGGATACCAGCATTATCATTCCCAAGATATTTGTTCAAATCTTGAGCAAATGAGGAAATTGAAGATGAATCGATTCTAAAACATGGTTTGCCACTATGGCCACAGGGACCTAATGCTCTGAGTTTCCTGAAGGACCCAATTGGCCATGTGCCCTTGCTCAGGGTATCAAGAACTCACATTTTTCTGAAACTCAGTGATTTGATTGTGTGAACAAATCCTCTGTGCCAACTAATTGCCTTGGAGCTGAAAATCACCCTCATTTATTGGTAATCAGATTTCCAACTTTCTATCTATGTGCATGATTGGAAAATGGCAGTTTGCTGCTACCAGCCTGGATCTGATATGAGTTTGTAGAGTTCAGGGTAAATTGATCTCCCAGTGTGGGTATAGAAGACATTGTGAGTTGCTAATGCTAGAGACTCTGTTGTTTGCTTGAACTTACTTGAATTTCTATTAAATTGGGTCAATTCATGAATAAAGTGTTTCAGCTGAATCTAATGAGTGAGGGTACAAAGGGAAAGGAGACATCCCTGCTCTTCATTAGTCTCCTAAGAAATGCTTTTGGACTTTTACCATTAGATTCATTTTTCTAGAATGTAGATGATTTTTCTTAGTATACTTGAGTTTTCAATGTTGATGAAATGTTATATAAATTTTCTACCCTTATAGTATTTTTTTGTATACCTATTCATATCTATCTACAATGTAACTATGGTACTAATTAGATAATAAGATTGAGTTAAATGGTTGTAATACGACTAATATAGATACCTATTAGACAACATTATTAATTCTCTCCATTAAACTCAACAGCTCCAACTTTCAAACTATGAGTGATAAATCAGAAGATATTTTGCTTCAGATTAATGATGTTAAGTATAAAAAAAATAATGGACAACTCTGCATTGCTCATAAGAAGATTGGATGGATTATGGACAAGACAGACAGTTTTGCTGTTAGTGTTCCATATACAACTATCAAGAGTGAGTTCAACTATCTGTTAGAAGTTTTAAAACATTTTTTAGTCTTATTTTTTTAGTTTGACCAATTTTAAATTTATACTTTTTTCTGTATATTGCAGAATTTACAGTATACATGTCTTTTTTAGTCAGACAGAACTAGATTATTCCCTTTATGTAATATTGGGCACAAGTTTCCTAAAATTGCAGGTAAAAACAAGCATTTTGAGGGCAATTTTTTGAAAATCACTGTTAAAATAGGCTGTTTGACTTATTTTTTCACAACAAAAATTTATTAAACGGCCGTATTATAGGGTAAAATTTTAGATTAATAGGCATTTTCATCCAATTCATGGCCACTTTTTCCACTTTGTGAGTATTCCTTGCATTTCTGAAGCAGCCCAAATGGAAAATTGGGCCAAAGCTGCCCATGAATTGGACAAAAATCCTTGTGAACTTTGCAAATTTTATCCATTTCTGTGGCCTTTTGAAAAATTTTCATGAAAAATGAGAAAAATTGCCTGTTTTTACCCGCAATTCACTAGAATCAGGTGTCAATTACTTTAACCAGTGATTTTAGGAAAATTCTGTCCAATATTCCAGATTGGGATGCAGAAATATTCTTGCTAGGTGAATTATCTAATAGATAAGTGATAAGTGACAAATCTGGAATATTTGAAAGAATTTTTTTTAAATTGTAGGTGAAATAAATTCTTTCACAGGTGAATATGGACCAAAATACGCCTCTTGTTTGTATTTTCATCAAAGAAATATGATCAGAGGGCTATATATAGGAGTTAGTAAAATTTGCCACAAACAAGGGCTTTTACAAATCATTACATGGGGCCATTTCAAGCTAAATTGAAAAAAATCGGAGCTTTGGGATATTGGAACTGTTAGCTAAGATGTAGGAACACTGCATTGTTTATTACCATATACAAAATTTCTACTCAATACAAAAATCTTATAGGCAACATATTTTTCCTGGTCTTGGAATTTTGTACCATCTAAAGCATGAAGTTTTGTTTAAAATAAGATAGATTATTTATCTAGCAGGAATAAGAGGGCTTCAGAGGGGATATGAAAGCTCTCTTTGAAGATCAGAAAGTACAGTATTGTGCAAATAAGTTTAGACAGGTGTTGAAATAACACAATTATTTGCCCCATTGAAGTTTTATTCAAAAAAACATGCCAATGGTACAAAATATGATATAGGTAATTAATAGGAGATATGACCTCCTTTTGCTTTTACAAGCATTTGAACACAATTTGGCATGGATTCAACCGAAGTTGATCACATTTTCGTCACTTGCTCATCATGATACCAGTTCCTAATTACATCACTAATTAGCTTTGCCATTGTCAGTCTTCTTTCAGGAGTCGTTGTTTGATTATATTTATAGCCCATGAGTTTTCAATGGGATTGATGTCTGGACTTGGAGAATTTCTAGGCCAGTCTAAAATCTCCAGTCCACTTTCTTCAAAGAATGTGCGCATTTTACATGAAGTATGGTATGGCGCGTGATCCTGCTGAAAAATGCCAACTCCCAAACATCCGCCTAATTAGATGTTTTGGGGTAATTTAAGTGCTAAAGGCCTTGGATGACTCATTAATGTAGAGGGAATGATGAATAGTGATAGATACAAGGCTACTTTGGAAAGTCATATGCTTCCTAGTATGACAAGGGACTTTCATGATGGAGATGGCATTTTTCAGCTGGATCACGCACCATGCCATACTTCACGTAATATGCACCATGCCATACTTCACGTAATATGCACACATTCTTTAAGGAAAGTTGACTGTAGATTTTATACTGGTATGAAAATTCTCCAGGCATCAATCCCATTGAAAACTTATGGGCTATAGGTAATCAAACAAAGACTCCTGAAAAAAAGACTTCAACAATGGCAAAGCTAATTTGTGCTGTAATTAGGACCTGGTATCTTGATGAGCAAGTGACTAAAATGTGTTCAACTTTGGTGGAATCAATGCCAAATTGTGTTCAAATGCTTGTAAAAGCAAAAGTAGGTCATATCTGCTACGTATATTGATTATATCATATTTTGTACCATTGGCATGTTTTTTTTTTTTTGATAAAACTTCAATGTGGCAAATAATTGTGTTATTTTCACCACTGTCCAAGCTAATTTGCACAATACAGTAGATACTACTAAGCACTATGGTACCTATATTCCATGCAGCTACTTTCTAGTGTAATCTTTAATCAATACTTAAACTTGGGTTGCTATCTGGGGTCTTGTAGCCATAAAATATTGCAGCAAGTTTAAATGTTCAATAAATAATTATAAATGTGTTTGAATTTTTAATAAGATATACGTATGACAATTCACTAAGGTATAATATTGTATTTACATATTGTATTATTATATTAAAGTACAATATTAGGAATTTCTTCTATAATGTTGAAGAATACCTAGTCATTAGTTGCTTGGTGGCCTCATTTCAGGCTATTCCATCAAGATGATGATTTACAAAAATTACAAAAAAAAAAACACAAAAAATTCTTTCAAATTTTCAAGTTTTTCTTGTTTAAAGTACTGACTAATTTTAAAAAGATTTCCATCAATAGTTTTCAGCTTGCTTGGAGTAAATAACAGTTGTTACCAAATGGTAACAATCAACAATCTTGATTCTTGAAAGTCACTTTATTCCATAAAATTTTCAATTATCTCCGTGTAGATATTCAGTCGCAACACTTTGCAACTTGTGCCTCTCTTCAGTGTTGCTCATACGTGGCTGACAATTTTATTTTTAGAAAAGTGGTGATAATTAAGGAAGTCCAAAACCTATTTAATACTAATTACTTCATTTGGTATGACAGAATAGGTACCTACTCTTTGATTAATTATGTATTTATTTTTGCTGTACTAATATAAATCTATTTTCAGCTCAAAAGATATCTCCTGAGGGTAAGCCTAAGGTGCAACTACAAATCATCCTCAATGATCAGTCAACGCATATTTTTCATTTCACTAACCCAAGTGGAAGAGAAAAACAAGTGGAAGAGAGAAATCAAGTTAAGGTTTGTGAAGTATTTATAAAGATTTTTTTGGTTATTACTGAGGTCAAGAAACTGAAGTCTTATTAATAAATTGCCCAATAGCCTAATGGAACATTATATGTACCGTTATATATAAAATTATTTCATAAAATGATCATGAATTATTTCAGAAGATTCCTATGAAACATTAACATGCAAAAGCATTTCTGATGATGTTCTACCTATGCATATGTACCTATTGTAGATAATTTCAAAGTGTTGCAAATTGATGTGAAAATTTTCCAATTCAGCTTTTTGGAATCTTAACTGCCCCTAATTATTAAAAAATTATGCATCTGTCATTAGACATTATGTTAAAATTTTTTGTTTCCTTTCAAAGTTAGATCACAATCAATTGTTTAAGAAAAAACTTCACTTTAAATGCAGCTTAACAGCAGATTTTTATTGTGTGTTTCCTCTAAATCTTTGAAATATTTGACAAATTTTTGAAAAGAAATCTAGTAATCCTGGATAGAAACACTGAACTGAAGTATAATGAGTATTGCCATTAAGAATTTTCAGTCAAGGTAAAGAAATGTAAAGAGATTAATGATCCTAAGTTTTTGGTCATAATCAAATGAATCAAAAGACAATCTGCATTAAATTTCGTAAAAAATGCTGAATTATGCCTCTGCTAATAACAATATTCAGTGTATTGTCTATAACAAGTGGCACCGTATCTGCTTTGTCCATATAGGTATATCTACAGGGTGTTTCAGAATTAAGTAACCCTTTTAATTTGTTGATAAATAAAAAACTAAGAACGTTATGAAGTTGAAACTTGTTTTATTTAACAGAAGAACATTTTTATGGTAATATTGTATTCACAATTGTTTTGACAAAATAGGGCTCTTCTCTTCGTTGCTTTCATAACCTTCATTAGTGTTTCTGACGAGAGTGCAAATTTTTGATATCCGCAAATTTTTGATAAAGATATTTAAATGTGTTTTTTGAAGGATCCTTGTTTTGAAATGGATCCTGTAATCACGTTGAACTTCTGTTATTGACATTGTTATTGACTGTAGCGATAATTTTTGTTCTTTCTTCTTTGCTGTAGCGAATCATGATGAAAATTTAAGGCTTGATAATTAAACAACAAATTTAGCAAGCTATACAGGATAATAACGTAACTATGATACAATATTACCATGAAAATGTTCTTCTTTTAAATAAAACAAGTTTCAACTTCATAACGTTCTTAGTTTTTTATTTATTAACAAATTAAAAGGGTTACTTAATTCTGAAACACCCTGTATATACTACGTATACTAATAAATTTAATTTATACCAACTGTTTTTATTTGCTGTCAGTTAGAATTAAATTTACTGGATCTAAGCAAAAAATTTCAAACTTGAGAAAACGAAAAGACCTACATAAAAACTGATGTCATTTTAGCAGAGATGTTCTTGCATTCTTTCTCAGTTTTTCATCTTGTTCTTATCAGTTCTTTTCTCCTGTTTTACTTCTAGAACCAAAAATCATATTGTCACTTTTTTGCTCTACTTCAAACTCATATACTTATAAGCTGAGCCATATTTTATTAGGTATATGAAGTAGGTAATTAGTTATTGTTTGATGTAAGCTCAGCCATATTTTATTAGGTACCGGTATATGAAGTAATTTGTTATTGTTTGATGTAATACCGTAATACCGTACTCTTTTTCCAGGAACGTTTGTCTCAACTCCTGTCTGCTAGCAAACGGCAGCCTCCTAATGAGTTGCTAGAGAAGAAACGAATTCTTGAGGAGAACCCTCGGCTTCATAGGCTTTATCAAGACCTTGTGCCTAAGAATCTACTGCAGCCTGAGGAGTTCTGGAGGGAAATTGCTGCTGCATACAAGAAAAATCTAACACCTAATATGGAGATGGGTATTTCAGGAGCTTTCTTGGTGAGTTCTTTCACAGTGAAATTTAAGGGTACAGCATTGATATTTTCTAAGTAAACCCTTATTCCAATATAGGTATATTTTTGTATGTATCTGTATATATTATCTTAGTTAACCTCAATGTTTTATATGTTACACAAGTCATAACATCTATTTCTTGCTCTAGGAGAAAGACATAAATCAACTTGTTGTTGCCAATGAAATATTTCAACAATAGATTTTCAATGTGTTCAATCATTTGTCTCGCTATACACATGCCACATTGCATGCATTCTGGTCTTTTTCAAATGATCTGTCTCTTTGTGGCTCTAAAAATAGTTCTTTAACTTTTAATTCTTATTAATTCAGGCTGACATCAAACCTCAAACAGATGGCACCAATGGCAAGGTGCTGTACAACTTAACTCCTGAGATCATGCTGGCTGTGTTCAAGACTTATCCTGCAGTGAAGAAGAAGCATGATGACTATGTACCCCACCGCATGACTGAGTCCGAGTTCTGGACAAGGTTCTTCCAATCCCATTACTACAGCGCTCACACCACAAGCCGGTCTGAAGAAGTCTTTTCTGAGTGTACCAAGTATGATGACAAAGGTACCTACCTACACAATTGTGTGATCAGTTAGGCATTTTTCATTTTTAAAGCCTCTATCAGATTCAAAGTATTCCCTCTCTCCCAGATGTGCTTTTAAATTTTTAATTTTCTGAATAATTTTCAATGTGTCAAAATATGAATAGTATCGATTGATATGATACGAATAAATTTAAAAAATTTATGTGATGTCTTGGTTTAGAACATTCTAATGTACTAACTGGCTAAATATTTCAGAATGGTCCAAGGATCTAGGGAAGATAGTGAGTGATCCAATCTTAAATCTGGACAACATCTACGAGACTCCAGCGTACGCTTCCACTCAGAACAGCTCGAGCAATGCGGGCAGCAACTACATGCATGCTACCATGATCAAGCGGTGAGTTGATGAAGAGATGTGACACCATGAATGTTGTAGTAGCAACTACATGCATGCTACCATGATCAAGCGGTGAGTTGATGAAGAGATGTGACACCATGAATGTTGTAGCAGCAACTACATGCGTGCCACCATGACCACGACCAAATGTGACATCATGAATGCTGTATTAGCGTCTTCATACACACTACCATTAATAATATAGGTACCTATGTGGTGAGGGGATGGAAGACTTAGTGGAAGAATTCAAACAACCATGAATGAAATGGCTATTTGAATTTTACTCTATTGTATTCTTAATATATGAACGTTTGTATGCTACATTTTGGATCAAATTTAGTTTAATGTTGAAAACCTATGCCCAAGCAAACCTTATGACATGGAGATTTCGGTATTCTTTTAATAAGCAGTCAGATGGGTAATTCCTAGGAGAATTATGTAGGAATATACTCAACATATGGACCATCCAGAGCAAGCGTATATGCTTGAAGATAGATTACTACTGTAATGCAACTGTATTGATTTCATCCCTCGTTTTTTTTCTTACGATTCTTTGTTTCCAAGATGTTGCTAATTGTCAAATCTTATAATTTATGAATTTCCAAATCACCTTAGTCACATCTTTTACTCTTATTATATGATAAGTTTTGTGCTTTAATGTTAATGATGTTTCAGGTTCAACCAGCATAGCCAAAACATCCTGAAGGCGCAGACGCGTTCTGAAGCTGACCGCCTTGAATTTCCAAATGACTTGAGTCACATCTTTTACTCTTATTATATGATAAGTTTTGTGCTTTAATGCTAACAATTTTTCAGGTTCAACCAGCATAGTCAAAACATCCTGAAGGCCCAGACGCGTTCTGAGTCTGACCACCTTGAATTTCCAAATGACTTGAGTCACATCTTTTACTCTTATTAGGTATATGATAAGTTTTGTGCTCTAATGTTGATGATGTTTCAGGTTCAACCAGCACAGCCAAAACATCCTGAAGGCCCAGACGCGTTCTGAGGCTGACCGTCTCTATGACGAGATGGTCGCCAAGAATCCTGACGCCCTCACCAACGGGACTGCTCCTCCTGTGCCGCAGACCAAGAACAAAAAAGTAAATTGGTAATTATTATATCAGGACCTATTAATTTGTGACGCCATAGGGTAATATTCATATGGTAAATGCCCGAAATTTGTAATTTTTATGTAATTATGATGTCAATGGCTTATTGCTAATTTTTCAAGCTATATTCTTGCTAAAAAAATATAGCATTGCACTATGAACATGATGTTTCTGATGTAAAATTATTTTACGGGTAACAATAGTAAACCATTTGAGCAAGCAAAGAATCATAACTTGTAAAAAATACCTATGTAGTGTTCCCTTGATAGCTTCTCAATTCTTAGCTAGAAATTTTTATCAGCTACGTTTATTTCTTTAGCATTGTTCAGTCATTGACATTACCTTAGGAAAATGATGACATGCAAGATAATATCATTCAGGATCTTGATGCAAACCTGGATTATAATTAGCAGTATCTCTGCAGGCGCGGCCGCAGCAAAAGCTGGTATACTTGGTTATATACTGCAGGAAAAGCTGGTATACTTGGTTATATACTGCATGAAAAGCTGGTAGACTTGGTTATATACTGCATGAAAAGCTGGTATACTTGGTTATATACTGCATGAAAAGCTGGTAGACTTGGTTATATACTGCATGAAAAGCTGGTATACTTGGTTATATACTGCAGGAAAAGCTGGTAGACTTGGTTATATACTGCAGGAAAAGCTGGTATACTTGGTTATATACCTGTCTCTTATACACATCTAGATGTGTATAAGAGACAGAGTTAGCCTGCAGCCGCTCATCAGGTGAATATGGTGATTAAGTAAGCCTGCAGCCGCTCATCAGGTGAATATGGTGATTAAGTAAGCCTGTAGCTGCTCACCAGGTGAATATGGTTATTAAGTAAGCCTGCAGCTGCTCACCAGGTGAATATGGTGATTAAGTAAGCCTGCAGCCGCTCACCAGGTGAATATGGTTATTAAGTAAGCCTGCAGCCGCTCACCAGGTGAAATTGATTCAGGTTTGAAGCAGTAGTTGAACTCCATAGATTTCTTTGGTCTTCAGTTCTATCCTATTGTATGGATGTCATGAAACGAGTTCAATTTAACGATGATACAAATGTGACTAATATAGTGTGATTTATTTATAAATTTTTTCAATCTACTTCTCAATACACTTCTCGGAAAAGATGTTTTTAATTCATGGAATGAGTTCAACTTAATGATGATACGAATGTGACTAATATGTAGTGTGACTTATAAGATTTTTCAATCAACTTCTCAATACATTTCTCGGGAAAGATGTTTTAATATGATAAGTGTGTGTGTGTGCAATTTTTTATTCTGTTGTAAATCTGCCCTAGAATAATTTTTCATGCAGTTGGAATAACTCCGCCAGTTTAAAAGTTCTACTCTATTTTTGCAGTGGTCACAGCAAAAATAGTCTAAGATACGGTATATTTTACCTTAAGTTTCGATACGAAGCTGGATATCATAGTAATGTTGAAACATCAGCCTGAAGGATTATGAACTCTTTATTGATTTTGTGAGTACGAACATCTTGTGGTGACATCTAAACTGATGCAGATTTTTTCTGTTGTAGTTGCGAAAGTCCCTTTGATTTGATGAACTTTAACTGAGTAACAGAGAAGCATCAGGCTGCTGGATTATAAATTCCACATTGATTATGGAAATAGGAACGTCTTGTGCGCTTATCTAAATAATCAACAATTTTTACTATAGAGACGATAATTCTTCGCATTTTGTTTGCAGTTGGACGAGCTGAACGAAGAGCTGTCGCGAGCAGTGGCGCAGTGGACGCCTGACCTGCGGTCTGCGCAGAATCCCCAGTTGGCACACAAGACACTGCAGCTTGTGTCCGAGAGGTGTCGGGAGGGCCGCGCCGACACGCCGCATACTAATGGTTTGTGGGCCCAAACTTGCCTTCGATTACGTCATTTATACACATAGATTATGTCGGGAGGGCCGCGTCGACACGCCGCATGCTAATGGTTTGTGGGCCCACACTTGCCTTTGATTACGTCATTTATATACATAGATTATGTCGGGAGGGCCGCGCGGAAACGCCGCATACTAATGGTTTGTGGGCCCAAACTTGCCTTTATTTATTACGTCATTTATACACATAGATTATGTGAGATGTCGGGAAGGCCGCGCCGACACGCCGCATACTAATGGCTTGTTTGCCCTGAACTTTATAAAGCTTTATTGTGAATGTCAGTGACCATTGTTGACCAAGTGATTCATTCGCATGGATTTTGTGACACGAACGAAATTACCTAAATAATATTTCTTCGCCGCATAGAAATGAATTCTCCTGCACTCATACTGAGCCATGAGTGTGTTTATTATGGTTTCATCTTTTGGTCGAGAGTACCGTAGGTAGGTAATGACGACTGAAGAATTTGTTATGTTAAAAGGATCCATGCAAGATTCGAAGTTGAACATTTTTAGTCTTGTGTAATTGTAAATAGGAACCAACCATTTTAACATTTCCTTTTAAAAACATGTTTCGTGCATTTTTTGGTAGCAGTGTATCTTATAAGTTCAGAGTTGGGCTTGTCTTGAAACCATTAATTTTTTGTCCGAAATAATTTTTCACCTTAGTTTTGTAAAAGATAATTTATTCTTTGGGTTTAGGTATATATTAAATATATACACCTAGCATCATGCATTCATCCCCTTTAGTCCCTCTCTAAATTTAGCTGTTTTTAAATGCTAATGAGCTACATTCTGTTTCTAATGCCTGTGGTACCCTTATATAAATCAGAATATTGCTATTAATTTCATGTCTCCTCTCCAGTGTTGTATCAGAAAATAATATAAGAAGACGTTCTCTCTGCAGTACACCTGCTGCACCAGCGTAGCATAGGAGCTTTCAAATCTCTGAGCCCTCTCGTTGCGTTATATATAAAAATATTTCGGCGGAAACTGTGCTAACTTTCTTCCTAAGCAAGCAAAATCATGACAGATTCTGTGAGTGTAGACGTGGAAAAGGAGCTGTCACATCACCGATGCCTGTTGTTTCGTAATATATCTTAATTTTACATAGAATTACGGGCTAATTTTATTCCTAAATAGTAAAATATCAAGAATTTGTGTTTGCAGGCGTGGTAGAGGTCTGTCAAATCACCGAGGCCTGTTGCTGCGTAATATGTTACCTAGAATTACGTGCTAATTTTATTTCTAAATAGCAAAATATCCCAGAATTTGTGTGCGCAGGCGTGGTAGAGGAGCTGTCATATCACCGAGGCCTGTTGCTGCGTAATATATGATTATATATCTAAAAGTTACATAGAATTACGTGCTAATTTTATTCATAAACAGCAAAATATCACAGAATTTGTCGCCAAGATGTTACTAATTGTCAAATCTTATAAGTCATGAATTTTCAAATGACTTAAGCCACATTTTTTGCTCTTATTTAAGATAAGTTTTATGCTTTAATGCTAACAATGTTTCAGGTTCAACCAGCATTAGAGCTGTCGAATCACCGAGGCCTGTTGCTGCGTAATATATCTCCATGTTACCTAGAATTACGTGCTTATTTAATTCATAAACAGCAAAATACCACAGAAGTTGGCATGTGCAGGCGTGGTAGAGGAGCTGCCAAATCACCGATGCCTGTTGCTGCGTAATATATCTTAATTTTACATAGAATTACGTGCTAATTTTATTCATAAATAGTAAAATATCAAGAATTTGTGTGTGCAGGCGTGGTAGAGGAGCTGTCATATCACCGAGGCCTGTTGCTACGTAATATGTTACATACAATTACGTACTAATACATAGAATTACGTACTAATACATAGAATTGCGTGCTAATTTTATCCCTAAACAGCAAAATACCCCAGAATTTGTATGTGCAGGCGTGGTAGATGAGCTGTCATATCACCGATGCCTGTTGCTGCGTAATATGTTACATAGAATTACGTTCTAATACATAGAATTACGTACTAATACATAGAATTGCGTGCTAATACATAGAATTACGTGCTAATTTTATTCCTAAACAGCAAAATATCCCGAGAATTTGTGTGTGCAGGCGTGGTAGAGGAGCTGCCACAGGACCTGCGTCGTGACCTGTGCGCAGTGTACAGCAGCGGCGGGGAGCTGTTACGTCACTTCTGGTCCTGCTTCCCGCCCCGCAACGCGCAACTCATCGCCAAACTCCACACACTCCACACCACACTCAACAATTACCACCAGGCCACGCTGCGGCCTTTTCAGGTCTTTCAAATTATTTATAATAGAATAATAGAAATTTGTAATAATAAATTTATAATAATTTTGTTGTGGACCACCAGGTTCGCATGAACTGTTGTAATGAATAAAAGTCTTTCTGGTCAAGATATACTTAAAATCCAACACCACAACACACATATAAAACTGGGCAAGGTTACAAAGTTAATCGAGACAATCTGGAACAAGACATATACAGGCCGAATAGAGGGATCCTTACTGTCCGCTCTCTAAAATCCGAATGAATCCGTTCGTATACGACACCAGTCAACAAAGCTACGATTCTTTCTAAAACAATCTTACAACTTTTACATCCTAATTAAAATACATCCTTTTCCTATAAACCATACATCAAGATAATACACATTAATCCTTAATAATTAACCTAGCCCTCTACATATTGCCCCCCACCAAGTGCAATACCCAATTGCACTTAAAAAACTTATCAAAACACATTACAAGAGCATTTGTGTAGAATCACGTATATCTTTACACTATTTACAATACAAAATGAACAGGATTATTTCCCTAATAGAATCTATTTTCAGGTCTTTCAAATAATAGAAATTTGTAATAATAAATTTATAATAATTTAGTTACAATAGAATCTATTTTCAGGTCTTTCAAATAATAGAAATTTGTAATAATAAATTTATAATAATTTAGTTATAATAGAATCTATTTCAGGTCTTTCAAATTATTGATAATATAATAATAGAAATGTATAATAATAAGTTTATAATAATTTAGTTATAATAGAAACTAAATTATTATTAAGTTATTTATACTCAAGACTTCGGTAACCATCCGCGGCTAAACAGTCATTATCATTGAACCCATCATTAAATGTAATTTTTTTTATTCTGGAGTCGATCTTGTAAGTTACCTATTTTTACTCTTCTGTCTCCCGGTGTTTTATTTTTAATTTTCCCCCTCGTAAAAAAATCAGTTATCCAAGTAAATAATAAATAAACTATATTTCCAGGATATTTTTTATTCTGGAGTCGATCTTGTACCGTACCGTACCTATTTTGACTCTTCTGTCGCCCAGTGTTTTTTTTTTAATTTCCCCCCCATGTAAAAAAGCCAGTTATCCAAGAAAATAATAACTGCAAATAAACTATATTTCCAGGAGAAAGCAATCCGGGACTACAACTGCCGCAGCGGCCTCCTTGACCATCTGGTCTACATGTTCCACACCGCCAATACGAAGTATGAGAACTGGAAGTCTCGCTACGCGCCAAGATGAACATGCCTCTTCTAGTCTAGAGTTTACTTGTTCTTGCTTGTAAGTTCTCTAGAATAGCAGAAATGATCCACGATGCTTCCTCGCGTTCTTTTGATATTCATCATAGCGGTCAACTTATTGGAGTTTCTAGTTATTTACACGGTCACTAATTATAAATTTTCAAAACTATTATTCCTTCATGTCAATAAAATTATTTGAAATATTGGGTAGCGAATTTATGATTTCACCCATCACCAAACGAATATTAATTTGCCTATCTGAATAGCTTACTAATTGTCTATCTGAATAACTTAAGATACTTCCTTACGTACGGTACTTGTCTTACGTTATGCTTGTTGCCATATGACGCCGCTGAAGGAGATTGAAATAAATGCTACATGCTTCAGAAACTTTACCGAATTCCTGTATTGAATAAACTTTTTAGGATAAGTGAAAATTTTCTCTGAGAAAATATTAGAACAAAAGTGGACATTTACCCGACATACCGTACATAGAATAAATAACCCGCTTAGTGAAGTAGGTGAAAAATTTTCAGATTAAAACGTACATTTTTATTTAGGTAATAACCACCGAGGGCTCCGAATAAAACTATATATTCAGTTATACAAGAATTACACGTGTATGTCTATAAAGCTTCTCGTAATAATCAGCCTGGAGAATTCGTTGCTGTGTAACAGCTTTGAATTTGGCATCGATAGCGTATGTACACGATTGTGAGAAGCAATAAATGACCGGAAGATTATTAGATACTACAAGGCCACTTAAGCTCTCCAGCGTATGAACTGCACTTGTCAACATGAGGTACAATTCGGAAACTCGTTTAATCCTAATAGGACGTCGCACTTCTGTATTCAATTGTGAACAAAGAATTTGATGCAAATAATGCCGCGTCTCCATGGTTGCAAAAATAGTACCCAGATTGAAAAAAAGTACCGCAATAAGATTTAACTAGAATTGAGTTTGCAATATCTCCCAGCGACATAAGTACATAGATTCACCTTCAAGAGCAAACGTACGGAGAATCTATTTCTATTGCTACAACGCCTGCATATGGTTGAAGCAAAGCAACGCTAAGAAAGATTAACAGAAGAATTCTATCACAATGAACTTGGCTATATAGATTGTATTATATTTTACACGACATTTGAATATACGTAATATAGTGATTAAACTATAATTTTAGTTTATCGCAATTAAACTTAAAACTAATCCTCACCTCTGACGATAAATACAGTAGATGAACACAAAATTTTACGATAAAGTTTCATCAATGAACTGATCTCGCCATTATCGTTGTCACAAGCTTCCTTACACAATGATTTTCATAAGCCAGTCGATATATTGATAGCAATACTGTAAATTTTTAATGGCACTAGTTTTATTGAACTTGGTGAGTGCTGACTTAACGATCAAATGGTAAATTTGTAAACAAATAGGGAACTCTTACAATTTTCTAAAATGCAGTACCGGAAAATATTCATAACGGCTGATAGGAAGCAAGCGCACTGGTTTTCATTGTGCACATAAGCTTGTATATCCGATGAACTAGTAGTATCAAACTGTGGATATTTGATCAGTTTTAGGTGCTAGTGATAAGGGCGCTTCGATTTATCTACCATGCATCAGGTATGACAGCCTTGGAGCGTAGACTAATACGCGTATAGTGGCATACTACAGTGGGTAACAAAAGGAAGATATTACGGATCCCCTGCAAGATAAGAAGCCCAAAAAGAACAAATAATGGAAGGCGCAAACCTAAATAAAAAAACCATCGTCAAATAAAAAAACGTCGTTGCTCAGTAGGCCTTGTTCCAGCTGATGGCATTAAGAACGTCAGAAAAAAAAGTGAGAGGGACCTTATTTATGACGTTCTTAAGGCTGATGGCCTTAAGAAGGTCAGAACAAAGAACAAATAATGGAAGGCGCAAGCTCGAAAAAACCTCATCAAATCGAAAAAAAGTCGTTGCTCAGTAGGCCTTGTTCCAGCTGATGGCCTTCAGAACGTCCGTGAAGCGCACCCGCGCCAGGAAGGCTGACACCAGACGGTACTCTGTGGCGGCACTCACGCCGCTGCGCTCGAACAACACCTTCGCCGTCAGCGTCAGCAGCCACTCCATCACCTGGGCGCACAACAGACAACTTAACTCTTTCTCTACGGATACATTTACCGTCAACAATGCTATTCGTACGTAACGGTCTGGGACCAAGAGGATATGCCTACGGATACATTTACCGTCAACAATGCTATTCCTATCTAACGGTCTGGGACCAAGAGGATATGCCTACGGATACATTTACCGTCAACAGTGCTATTCGTTCGTAACGGTCTGGGACCAAGAGGATATGCCTACGGATAAATTTACCGTCAACAATGCTATTCGTACGCAACGGTCTGGGACCAAGAGGTCCCGTCAATACACAAAGATTTAAGAACGCGTCCCTAACGTGATAATTTGTAAAACTTTTTCTATAGGGGACACACAAAAACACTTTCAAAAAAGTGTCATAGGACACATGAGAAAACTAAGACGGCGTCCTAAACATGAATTACGTTTACCTTTTTTTTCATAGAAGACATTCGAAAAGTTAAGAACATGATAGTAGTGTATTCAATTTATGTATAACAGGGTACATCCGATGCAGCTTTTACAACACCTCATTGAAGAGACATCTGTTCGTAGGCCGATGCTACACATGACAACCTCAACCCTTAGTCCGCATGTAAATTAACCTCCATAAAATTTATTCCCATCTAAAGGAGAAAAGGCCTGATAATTTAGTTACAGTTTAGAGACAGAGGGCACAGGGCTAGAAAAGCATTTTTATATTTTTTCAGCTCTTAACTCCGGCCTTGATGTAACACGGGAAGGCGGAGTAGAAATAATTTCGTTGCATAAAAATGATCGCAATTTTTTTTCGGTGCCTGAATTTGACGACGATTGTGATCAGGAATGACAAAATATTTGGACAAGTATATTGAGACACAATCAACACGTAGCCCCATGCCCTCAATTTGTAGTAAAGAACGCAAAAAGTAGTCGTGACAGGAAAACCGTTGTTTGATGAGCTAAATACCAGGGAAGAAATGATTGATGTACCACAAAATAACCATACCTAAGCAGTGTTTCTTAGTAATAATAATAGCGGTTTCAGCGTTTATTAGGCCATATGCCTGTCGCCGATTCTTACCATCGCAGAACATTCACAGCTTGTTGCGGTCTCGAACTCGCAACTTACTGCTCCAATTCTGCTTTGCTTAACCGCCCGGCCTCCTCGCCGATTCTGACCAGAAACTGGCGCACAGAGCTGGCCTCTCTGCTCCAATCTTGGTGCTCTGAACTGTACCACTGGGCCTAATATTCAAAGAAGTGCATTAAATTAGGACTTCGCAAATATATAATTTATTAATTGGGAAAGTAGGCATCAATAGCTGACCTGCTCGCGCTGAGGCCGCGCCCCGACCGAGGGCTGCAGCCACGAACTTGGGCCCCAGAGACAAAGCTGGCTCAGCGTTGCTGCTACGCTGGCGCTGGGGCGCTGGAAAAACAGGGACGTGTATAAATATACTTTAATTATTATAAAATGACAAAAATTTTTTCTTTATATGCGTACAATTAATGGCCAGAGAATGCATTATAATATTATAATGCATTCTCTGGTCATTAATTGTACGCATATATACTTCAATATAGAACTCAGTTAAGAATTTAAATAAATAAACAATCAATCTCCTACTAAGGAGAAGGGTTAAGTCCGGTCAGAGTATACTTTAAATTTGCAGTAAAATCAATGACGTCATTTGCTGTACTCGGTGAAGACATTTAGATGACGTCGAGAGCTGTGGATATGACACTCATGTCTACGACTGCATCATTTGTGCTATTATGAACAACTCGCACTACACGTCACGTGATTATTGATAGCTTGTGTTCAATATTATTACTAATTAAAACATGGAAACTGAAAAACATAGGAACTAATTAAAACACGGAGTTACTGACTAAAATATGATAGTTGATACCGATTCGAACACGATAGCTTTCAAAGATTCGAACAAGATAGACGTTGCTCAGTAAAACATATTGTTCATTTAAGCTAATAAAAATATTTAGGAAACGTATTACAACGTTTTTACTCAGATAGGAACTCTTCAAGTAGCTGGTGTTACTTAGTAAATATTACCATATTAAATTTATTTGAGACGAAAATTACATGGAACAACCTGCGAGCCACTATCAAGTAACGGGTTTTGAACTAAGTAAAACGAGTCAAGTTTAGAGAAACCTTAAACTTTGACATCATTTCTCAATGAGAAATGTGACCTCACATTAACTTTGAACTAAGTAAAACGAGTCAAGTTAAGAGCAACCTTAAACTTAGACATTGACAACATTTCTTAACACGTTGACTACGTATTGGTACATATGCGTACCACGAAATGTATTTCTCCAAGAGGTAGTGGTACATAATTCAGGTTGCCTAAAATCGGCCAAATCCGAGAACAAAAAAGGCCAAAAAAGGCCTATAATTCAATGTATACTCGTTTATTTGTAAGTTCCGCTATAAAAATTCCACTTATTTTCTTTTTGCAGTATTTAAAATTTAATTAGGAAGTACCCCTATCATAAATTTTTGCCGGCCAACGCAATTGAGAAAAACTAAATCACGGAATTTGTCCGAAAAAATTACCGTCAGGCAACCTTGCTTAAAAAAAGTACAAAAAATGAAATAATTGTACAAGATGAAGCAATCGTAGTCAACGTGTTAATGAGAAATGTGACCTCACATTAGCAGGCTTCCTGGCGAGCAGATCAGCGACGAGTCGCCTGACTGGAGCGGGAGCGTCGGTGTCGCGCAGGTCAGGCAGTTCGCTCTCCTTGTACGTGACAGAGTCAAGCTGCGGGCAGCCTTTTTTGCCTTATGTTTCAACAGCAGAAAACGTGTAATTAATTATTATGAAACGTTCTGCAGAATATCTAGGCATAGGATAAACACGAAAAGAACGATTTTAAATAATAAAGGTATCTAAATAAAGACCGAGTTGACAATGAGCAAGGAGGGTTTGGAATGAAACACTCCATCAGACACCCATATCTGATATTACACGATATTTTCTTTAGCAATGGAAATCTATGTTATCTGACAATAAAAAAATCTCTGAAAAACTAATTGGTTACATCTTGAATTGCTATGCAGGATCCACCCGACCTCAGTTCACAACAAGTTAAACTCTTCTGCTTGATCTGACTCAAAAAGATCTGAACATAATAATTAGTCAGTCAAAGATAAAAACTAATTCACATTAATTATTTCCTTTATTTCACTCAAATCTACAAGCTATCCAAAAGTTGCCCATCGAATTAGGTACTTATCGTCGCTTTCAATGATTAATTTTGCCATCGTGAAAATCTATTCTGAATCGCAGGAAGACCTACTGGCGGAAACTGGCTTCGAAAACGCGTTGCACTCGAAAAGTTAAAGCTCGCAAATAGCTTATTGGACCACCAAAAGATCTAACATAAATTAGACTCTACAAACTTTAGATAAACAATGAAATGAAATCTCACACTATGGTAGTAATGACGTGTGCTGTGCATTAGTGATTTAAGCTATAATGATGAGAGCCAGATTTGAAAACGTTCTGATTATTTGAGTGCTGATATCAATAGTAATATAAATTTTTGCAAGCTTATTCTTGATCTCACATGGCAAACTAATTTAAAATGTAATTAAGAATAAAAATTATGGTTTGGAACCAAAAATTGACCATGGGGCCGGTTTCAGTGTTTATGTTAAAACAAACAAAATGCATTGGACTACGGACATCAAAATAGTTTGGCAGTCGTGTACCGTAGACCACAGCTTTGTTATGTTAATAATAAAGTTAGAATTTTCACGAAAGTTTAAATAGAAAATAAAATCTGACAAACTGGTTCATTCAACGTCATGACATTAATCCTTCAATATAATAAAATCAACAAATGACTATATATATATAAACAGTATATATTTTACAAGTTAAAAATAAGAGAGTGAAATCACAGTGAGTGCAATATTTAAATATGCATAATTTTCTCCATATAAGTTAAATATTAGAGAGAGTGAAATCACAATCAGTGGAACAATGAACTATGCATAATTTCCTCCGGTTTATTAGTATTAAGCACCCACCAGAGAGGAATGGGTTGGGCAGACCAAAGAACTGGTAAGCTAGCGTGCCGGCGGCCCACAGGTCACTCTTGGAAAAATCCACCGACTGCAACATGCCCGGACGAGCGGATTTTACCTAAAAAACAATCATGAGAAGTAGGTATAAAAACATATACATAAATTTTATCGGCTATTTTAAAGGTTTTAGCGGCAACAAGCCTTGTGCAGCCGGAACACCAATTTGTATAGCGCGCTAATAATAAATACATAAACTAATTGAAAAGTACATTATTATGCAGTGAATAACGAGTACTCTACCTTACCATATGAATTTGTAGACAACGCAAATTTCACAGTCAACTCAGTGATGCAGAATAATGATTCCTGATACAGAATATTTTTTGTATAAAATATGGTTAAATATTGACCATCGATAGCAATAACCCAAGTTTTTTTCAAGATATTTAAGTAGTTTCATGTATCGGATAATATGTAAAAAGCTTAAATTCGTACATTTAACACAAAAAGTCACATGAAGACTGCATACTTTTTCTAATAACGTTAACTAACGTAACAAGGCCTTCAGAAACAAACCTAAATTGATGACGGATGTCCTGGTCTGGATAAATTTATAGGTTAATTAACTCAGTTGGCCGTGTGGTTAATGTATTTATATACGGTACTAAGGGTTAAAGTTCCACACCTCTGGAGCCATGAGGGCAGCATTGCAGTTGGCCGTGTAGTTAATGTATTTATTTATATACCAACGGGTAAAGTTCCACACCTCTGGAGCCATGAGGGCAGCATTGCCCTGCCTGGGCTCAGCTTCACGAGACACAAAAGGCACCCGCAGGCCGCTTGCTGATGACGCAGCCAACGAGCAGCCGAAGTCTGTGATGACCAGCCACGGCGCCTCCACCCCATCCGTCAGCAGCATCAGGATATTGTCGGGCTTCAAGTCCCTGAACAAGTTGCTTCATTTACTCTATAAATATTTTCTTTTCCATTTAGGAACATCATATCGTTTGTTCAAAGAAGCAAGACTCAATTTCAGTTCAGCAAATAAAATAGCGAGTCCGATATCAACATCATCAACGTCTTTCAAGACGAGAATTTACATCAGATTTAGCCTTCAAAAAGAAGTTGCAAGAAACTGCTGGCGTTATGAATGAGGTGATAACTAACATATTCCAGTTTCGATTAGCTCTGCACGACATGGTACCAGCATGTCGCATAAGGTTACATAACAAACGCGTGCACATAACTAAGATGTTCAAGTTTCAAATACCTATGGGCTATATGGTGCCGATGTAGATGCTGCAGAGCCTCCAGCAGTTGAGCAAGTAAGAGCAGAGCTGTGCGGCAGGAAGGGTGTGGGTTCAGTTCGAGGTACTGAGCGAGTGTCATTTCATAGCGCCGCATCACGCAGAACAGCGACATGTTCCGGCCCAAACCTGCAGCGGCGAAATAAAGTTTAGACTTTACAAAAATGAACAAACACAATGTATGTAACCGTGAAAAAGTGAACAAAAACATTGTACTATGTGACCATGAAAAAGATATGTGCCAATGAACTTTGTATTCACAAGTGAACAAAACTTCATAAATCTTCAGTAGCCGTAAGACTGACGTAAAAATTGTGACTATTGAAAGAAGAACAGATGCAATTTGCAAGCTGAATAATACTTGTCAAATCAACGAAGAAAATATAATTACCAATTTATTCAACGACACTTAAACTTGAAATTAGTAAACAGTTATCAGAAAAAAATGCTTGGAATGACCGTGTGGGCTTAGGCGCGCGGGGAGAGCGTTGGGGTAGAGCTGCAGTCCGCCATCGAGGAGGGGCACGCGGTCCACGAAGGCGCAGGGCATGTCCACCAGGTTGGGGTGGTAGGGAACCACAGCCTGCAGCACCTCCAGCATGGTGTCACTGCAAGGGAGACGTGCATATTTGGGTACCTATTGTTATTACAGCAAGTACAGCAGCAACCTGGGGCCATGCTTTCAAAACTCGCTAAGTGAACGGAAGTACTTACGCTCTATTTTCTTGTCTATGATTGGTGGATACTTTCAAAGCTCGCTATGTGAACGTAAGTACTTACGCTCTATTTTCTTGTCTATGATTGGTGGATTTTGCTTGAAAGGCCGTCAATGATTGGCCGATGAACTTACGATCTCTTAACTTTTTTTGGAAGTATAGGATCTGGATAAGAGTACCTACTAAGTACGGCGTACCAGTTATGCTTATCACGTCATGATGTTACCAGGGGAATGGAATTTTTATCTAGCAGCCAATAGCGAGTGTTGAAAAATGGGATGAGGATGTTCAATTGAAAAATTGAAATGCAATGCAGATATTACACGGAACATACTATACATTTTCTTTAAAAATGTTAAGTTTCCTTTATATTACAGAATTGGAGTTGACGGGAAGTTGATGCTGAATGTAGGCTTAAGTGGGTCTTCACTTAATACCTACAGCACAAGTTTGAAAATTATTCTCGAGATCAAGTGAAACGGGAATAGGGAAAAGGCATTATCAAAGCTTAGAAAGTAGGTACCTATATTGAACCATGCACGTTTACGTTGTAACTCGATCAGGCGTGCCTCGTGGTTGATTAAAACATTATTTTACTTGTCGCAAAATTAGCATGTTAAACACTTCTGGAAACCCAAAACTAGTCTAATCGTCCAGAGATAGAATGCGAGTGCTGTGATGTTTAAAAGAACCAACAAGCACTGATGTTTAGTTTACTTTTAGGTTACTAATAAATGAGAGAAAAAAAATACAGGCATTAAAAAAAGTCGCAAGATACTTAACAATGAAAATTCTACCTTGGAGCATTTAGTTGCACAGAGCGTGCAGGCAGAAGCTCCCGATAGAGCGCAGAGAGAATGGCCGGTGCATTGGAGGCGGCCTCATAGTTGAAGACGAGCTTCACTGCCAGAGGGAACTGGCTTATAGGAGCTGTCGGACGACCCTCTTCCGAGACTGCAAGGCGAACATGGGGAGATAGGTGCTGCATTCAATATGACTATGGGTTAAATACTAATTTATAAAAGTGACAAAAAACATGTTTTTACAACAACATCACAAGAACAGAGACCAGCAGTTAAGATTCATAAATTCATCTGCAACTTTAAAGTGTAATTTATCAGGAATTCTTCAAAATGTAAGATAAAAGAAACAAGAAGATAAAGACTTAACCACAACACTCATGCACGGAAGTGAAACAAAGACTGAGTAGATTAGTCTTCATAAAACAGCACCTACCATTGTTGTTTGTTGAAGTTTGACCATAACCACTATTTGAGTTGAGGTTGGAGGGAACGTTAAAAGTAACTCGCTTTGGACGCACTGTGCTTGGGGAACCAAACTGGCCACTAATAGACAGCGATGATGCAGTTAGTGGTTGATCATTTCTCTGATGTTCTGCAAAACAAGAACAAATAATTCTCACATGCTCTGATACTCAATAGGATCTAAATTCAGCTATGCAATATTCTGCTCATGAATTAATAACCAGCATTAAGACTTTGCTCCAAGTCAGGGCAACAATTGTCATTGGGAAGCAACTTTCAAGATATTTATAATAAATGAATCATTAACATTTTCCTCATTAAATTGAGGTGGGTTGGCACAAAGGTAGGCACAGAGCAATAAAATTTATCTGAGAACCGCACAATCATATTTTTCCATGTCCACTCTAGTGCCAGCTTGTAAAAATTTAATAACTCACAAAACTTAGCTTAATATTTCATCCATTCACAAAAAAATACACACGAGATTGAGGTGACGATGCCTTCTCTGCGGAGATGTTATGAAGCAGTGAGTCATGCTCCTCGTTAAACTGGGCTGATAATGGATGATAAAGAGCCTCAACAGACACTGTTCTTGCAATCGTTTCTTCTAATGGAGATGATGAGTTCAAGTTCAGAGTAGAGTAATAGAATGGCGAAGACCTGAAGAACCCCTCAGACATTTGACTGAATGGGATATTGACATTTGATGACCGAGCTGGGCTGTGGCTTGTCTGATGTTGAGATGTGTGAGGGAGGTCATTAGAAGGCGACACAGATGAAGTTGAGCTGCAGTTGTATGGTTCATCAATTTTATCTGGAGGAATAATAGGAAATAGATTATTTGAAATCAAAAAATGTCAGTCTGATTATATTTTTACATACTTCATTACAACTAACTTTAACAGAAAGAAGGCAGGCATAATATATAACATAATGAACAGGCTGTTTTAGCAAATTGTTCATTGGACTTGCTATAATGGAATGTTCTTGAATTTGTCAATAGTGAACAATGAAACAGGCCCTTCTATTGGTCTAAAACTGCAACAGCAATTACCTGTAGCTTATATGTTGACTCAACCATTATCAAAATTTTATGTGCAATATATTGCTCTTAGAACTTCACAATCATTTGACATTACCATAATGAGACGCAAGAGAAAACTGTATGAAAAAACTCACCATCGGTTTTCCAACGAGCAGCATAGACAGCAGCATTGCAGCCTTTATCAATGACACCAGCAATATCAAGATCTTGCAGTGAGTATGACTGAGAAGAGGCAGCAATATCGGAGGACGAAGCTGCTGCTTTCTGCTTCTTCACTGGCAAGTCACACTGAAGGCTCTCCAGCCATCCACTCTTGGAAATGGCATTCTGAGCAAAGAAAAATTGCATCAAGGTAGATAAACTTGGGTTTGCTCTGAAAATTTTATTTGAGCATCCATTGAAAAAAATGAAGCTTTGTGAAATACACAATACAGGCAGAATTTTTTGTTTTCAAATGAAAATAACAGTTTAATCAAACATTGGAAACCACTTACTCTGATACTGCCACATATTGTTTCCAATTCTTCTTCTCTGGTAACAAAACCTCTCTTCTTTAGGTCCACATCTTGTTTGTCTGGATTAGAATCATCTGATGAGGCAACTAGAGTAACTCCAACTAATGCAAATAAAGGAGCTGAGTCCTTAATAAAAACAGGAGTTCCTAGGCTGCTACGCTGGGTAGATAATCGCCATATAGCACCAGAGAGCAGAGGTCCCACACGGCCTAACAAATTGGCCAAGGGTCGTTGGGAGATCAGAACACCCGAAACATTGGACTCTCGGGGGAGAGTTTTCCCAGCCTGATTACCACGCCTTGGTCCTGATATTGTCTGAAGATATAAAAAAAAATTGAGAAGCAGCATATGTGTGGCTAGGGAAAATATGTTACACAGAAAAGTCTTGATACATCCAGTCTTTTCAAGAAAATATAACAATAATCAATAGCCTCTCAAGTAAGAAGCAAACAAAAAAGGACACAGGATAAAAATTATTTCAAGCACAGTAAACTATGAGAGAATGAAGAAAATAGTTATTTAATAATTTTAATAGCATTATCAAGCATATAAACTAATTTAATGTAGGCTGACAGAGCAGGCAATTTTGGCAATAGGGAGTAACAAATGATTGACACATTTTGGTCATTCAGGAACCAAAACTGAAGTGAGTAGTGACACTGTACTACCTATTTCAGTGCATTTATCATTTTTTGCAAATAATAAATTTCTGACTAATTTTCAAAATAGTAGTACCGTATCATACTTGTAAGGCATTATATGGAAATATAAAGAAACATAAAAATTCAAACACTCTCTGGATAGTTTCTGAATGTTTTTACTCATGGTATTATAGACAGAAGTTTATAGATGTACATATTATAGACAAAAGGTACCATACATAAAAGTGATTTCAATCCTGTCTTACTCTGTCTAACTATAATAGGATGATTACGTACTTAATACACACCTTCTGCAACGTGGCTGATTGATGCTGCAACAAGTACTTTTGAAGAATTGATTTGCCTCCGTTTAAACAGCCAAAAGGAGCAGCCCTGGCATTTGCCAAGATACCTTGATCCCTTAAGACAAACTTTGCGCACTGCAAAGCTCTCCATGCCAGATTCCTCAAGCTCAGGATCATTGCGGCTGTGATACTTTCAGCTGCTTAGCCTTCACATGATCACATCAAAAACTCATAAAGATTTGGAAACTAATCTGCTATCATAACAATTAGATAGTGTTAATTTTTTATCAATATATTAAGTAGTGATGCAAGTAAAATTATCTGAATACAAGTTAACAGCATAGTTGTTCACACACAAGTCACATATAATATATATTGCTTAACTAGCAATTCTTTAATACACACCCTTATCTTATCCCCTTAAATGTTAAGCACTTCAATTTCACAAGTCAAGAATTGTAAATATCACCATTATCTGGCATGGGACTTTGAATAGAGACCAAATGCTGCCCAAGTAGTGAAAAATCCATTGTGGAATTTTGCAAAAACTGTGAGAAAAGACATAACTCCCTACTTAGTAACCAGCAGTGCTCAAAAATTCATGGGCCAAAATTTGCAATTTAATTACAGGCATTAGTTAAATTTAATGTTTTGACCTATTTGTGAGAGGTAATGGCTTCTACTCTGGGTCTTATATACCTACACTTGAATTGTTACCTACCCCCTCCAGCCTCCAATTTTTTCAATTTTTGGTAAAATAACTCCAGGGTTTGATGCATTGTAGTAGAACTCTCCTAGTTACATACCGTATGCAAAAGAAAAATTTTAGGAAAGTGTCATAGTTTGCAAATGGGGAGCGCTGCCCCAATGGGGGAACCCTGACCACCTAATGGCAGCCGTGAAGGGGTAACATTGACCAGCTTGGAAATTAAGTTAAAATTACCATAGGTACCTATATAACATATTTTATGTTTGATACACCTATTAATGTTTTTTTCTTTATGTTTCAGACTCTACAGAGTCTTATATATTGTACAAAAATTAAAATTTGCTTAATTAAAAGCTTAATAGTTGTTAATTAAAAGCGTAATTAAGTAGTGTTCAATATTCATTAGTGTTCTAATTCAGAGCCGTGTTGTATTCCAATACAGCTCACACAGCAAACGGAATTCGAACACGTGGATGACGGCATTACGTATCAGTAGAATTTGAAGCGCGGACGGAATGCACCTTACCACGTGCCGAATATTGCCACACACAGTGATGGAATATAGGGATTTGGTAGGTTTTCATTCTAAAGGCTTTTACATAAATATGGCAACATTTTGTGACGTTTCATCGTTGCCGACGCGTACTATGGTGTTTTGAGAGTCACCTAAAGCAAACAGAACTTGAGTAACGCATACAGTTATTTTTTTATAGTTTTTCATTTCACGATGCGTCCTTAATGTGATGGAATATACCGAGTTTACCCTATGTAACTAGAAGAGGTCTACTACAATGCACCAAAACCTGGAGTTATTTGGAGTTATTTTACCAAAAATATAATTGATTTTACCACCCGGTCTAAGAAAAAAATCAAAATATAAATAAGTGAAAGTCTTCCACTTCCAGTGATCCAGTCTTAGCACTGGGCTGGAGCATTAGAAGAATAAAGGTTGGTAGAGTGCTTAAATAGTCAAATTGAATGTAACCTTGAACAGAGGTTGTTTCTATCTTAGGTACCCTTTAATATTCTTTCAGCGGTGGCATCATTATAGCCAGCTAATGCTGAAGGCTTAGCCTCAGAAAGGTCATTGTTTGAAACATCATCACCCAATGCCAATGATCCTATTACTACGTCTCCAACTGATTTTGTAAGGTTGACAGGAAGACGGCACATAATTTTCCATGAAGCAAGTTGGTTAACTTTTAGAAGAGAGGTCATCCTGAAACCAGGACCCAGCCTCCCAGGACCCAGGTTCTTTCTCAAAGGTTACAACTAGAATTTTGCAGCCAAGGTTCTAGCTTACATAGCAATTCATGCTTCGCCAATTTGTCAAATGCCCAAATGGAGAGTTGGTGTTGGCACTTGCCACTTGGCAAAGGCCTTAGCCGCCTTACTCAGGCCTCAGGGTCAAATTGTTAGAAAAGAATTTTTAACTGGATTGTAAGTCTGGACAGAAGTCAGCAATTGGTTCAATAACAATGACTCCACCTTGAGAGTTGTTATCAGTAGGGTAAACGCGGTATATTCCGACATCGTAGATAATTCCGTCACCTCTCCACTTTTCCTTTATATTAAGCTTTGTTTTAGTTCCATGCATTCATTGATGGTTGAAATGGTGACGTCATACATTTGCGTGTCGAAATACTGCAAAAACACTAGGTCTTGGCCATCTAGTGGGAAAATATTGAGATCCAAAGAGAGACAATGCATGTTTTATTGTTGCCGTTTGACTGTTTAAGGGTAAAATGTCAAAGCGGTCAGACTGTATATTAACACGTGCTGAACTTACAGTAGAGACAAATTTTATTGTTGCCGTTTGACTGTTTAAGGGTAAAATTAATGATTTGGGGTAACACGCATAGTGGCAAAGCAGAGAGTTTTTTTAGACTCTCCCTCAAGTTCATTTTTGAGTCCTATAAGTAGACCAGAAAAGTATCTTGGATACCAGCATTATCCTATATAAGAAATTGGTTGAAATCTTGAGTAAATTAGGAAATTAAAAATGAACTGATTCTAAAAAATCTCTGGTTTGTCACTATGGTAACACGTGCATAAACTTTGTAAATAAATTCGCATTCGCACCTCGTAAATGGCTTTTCATGGCCGAGATATGGAATTCACGGCTCGGTGAAATAGAATCACGGCTCGTAGAAATGGAATCACGGCTGGCCATAGTGACATTGTGACAAACCAGTGATTTTTTAGAATCAGTTCATTTTTATTTTCTCATTTGCTCAAGATTTTAACAGATTTCTTATGTATGATAATTCTGGTACCTATCCACGATACTTTACTGGTCTACTTATGGGTCTCAAAAATGAACTTGAGGAAGAGTCTAAAAAATTCTCTGCTTTGCCACTATGGCTGGCAAATCCATAAAACCACGGCTCGAAAAATTCAGTCGCGGCTCGCCAAGTAGATATATTCATAGTGGCAAACCAGAGATTTTTTAGAATCAGTTCATTTTTAATATCCTCATTTACTCAAGATTTGAACCAATTTCTTATGTATGATAATGCTGGTATCCATGATACTTTACTGGTCTACTTATAGGACTCAAAAATGAACTTGAGGGAGAGTCTAAAAAACTCTCTGCTTTGCCACTATGCATGATACTTTACTGGTCTACTTATAGGACTCAAAAATGAACTTGAGGGAGAGTCTAAAAAACTCGCTGCTTTGCCACTATGGATATATTCCATACTAGGAGTCAGACATATCTGATTCCAACAAGAGTCAAGAGCCCACTGGCCACTGCCCACTGGTACCGTTAACTGTCTGGTAGTCTGGTACTGTTGGAGCAGGCAAAACCCTCAAAGGCTCAAAGTTACCTACTCCTAGTCCTAGCATCTCTGGGGGTCTGGGCACGTGGGCTGCGGTAGGCAGTTTGGCTTTGGCCCTCTCAAAAGAGAAAGCCGGAGAAGATTGATAATCTATCAATAGTGATGATTCAGGGGTCTGGGGTTTCAGGTATGAGGTATGCAGTTCGTAGTTTTCGTACTATTGGCACTACTGGACTCTTCAATCACAGTTACTGTTAGGCTGGCTAACTGCATCATTTGATGGTTTTAAATTAAATGATCTTGAGGCTGGCAAAGCGGGCTTGTAGCGGGCCATTTTGACAGATGAAAACTCTTCCTGTGTCTCCTGCTCGCAAAATATCTATATAACAGATAATCAGAATGAGATTATTTGACTATCACAGTCAAATTAAGGTAGTACAAGGAAATCACAGAGCAAGTTACCCAATAGCCAGAGCCAGAGGGCCAACGTCCGTTGTTGACCGCAGCTTCAGCACCTATCTATATTTACTTCGCAGAAGTTGCAAGAATGAGCCGCAAGGTTCACCAACAATAAGTTACTAATAGGAGCTTTCAAGGCGTTTAAATTGAGCTAAAACCGATAAGGTAAACTAATAATTTATGGTTGATATAAGAAGATATTTTATGCATTTCAGGCGAGGAGTTCTAGAACGTCAATCATTTCGATCAAAAGCTAGAGTCAGTCGACTGAATCAAGTGTGCTTGACCGTGAAGGAACCCGTTTGACTCTTTAAGCAAGGATTCAAGGTTATTCATAGAAAGTTTGAATGAATCTATCAATTAGATGAAAGATAGATCGTCTAGGGGCAGAAAATGTAATAAATGTTCACGATGAAAAGTATTTCTCATATCGTATCACTCTTAGCTGACCATCGTATATTTCTGTTCTTTTTCCGATGAAGACAACCGATTTTAGTGAGGGGATGCCAAATCCGTATTCTAAATCAGTGCTCAGACCAAAACCAACACAGACGTTCAAACACTATCGAACGAAAAATTGGGCATCTATCCCATTTCAAATGACAAGAATCTTCTTATCTAGAGATTGAAGGCCTGATTGAGGTTGATTGATGAGCGTGTCAATTGTTTGACTCAATTAATTGTTTGTTCAAGCCAAAGTGATCATTTAAACATTAGAGCCTCCTTTAAAATTTCATTTCTCCGTCCTCGGCATGATATTATCAATTCTAATCTAGAAACCTCACAGCAGAGGACCAGTGTTATAAGTACCGTAACTCCTAATAAGGCATAGTGATGTCTTTCTCAGTCATTTATATTAAGATTGGCTGTCGTTAGAATTTTTCAGAGGCTTTAGATGCAGAGGTCAGCTTAGCTCAGCGACATCAAATACTTTTTCACCAGTCGTGTATTGGTTGGAGTGTGGCGTGATGAATTCATCGCGGTTCTCAGAAAATGCTGTATCACCTACAAGTGCTTAAGAAACTCCTGCTTAAGAAAGAAAGTGCTTAAGAAACAGTCCTGACAGTGCTAGAGCAGCGCGCTAACTTTCAAACAGCCCTGACTGTGCTAGAGCACCGCGCTAACTTTCAAACAGTCCTGACTCGCGTTAACTTTCCAACAGTCCTGACTGTGCTAGAGCAGCGCGTTAACTTTCCAACAGTCCTGACTGTGCTAGAGCAGCGCGTTAACTTTCCAACTGTCTTGACTGTGCTAGAGCAGCGCGTTAACTTCACTGGACAGAAGTTGTGCGCCGTTGAGCCCGACTGAGCAATCCATCGTCATTCTTCTCACTATCACAGGCCGGAGTTTTCTCGAGCCCCTCAGGTCCACTTTACTTCTCGTGACAGACGATCCACAATATAGGAGCTTCGGCAAACACAGCCTCCTAGCCCTTGACACGCTGCCTCCTTTAACGCTGCCATCGTCTTCTGTTACGTCCGTCATTCACATCGAGAATGCAATGTAGCATTTGCCATGAAAAGTTTCGTTTTCGGGAAATAATAATACACGCTTGTTCTGCTTTTTCCGCATTTCACTTTCATGAATGAAGGTAAAGTTGTTTTAGAGGCCATCAATTCATCGCGAAAATCGATCACGAGAGAAAAGTTACCACGCAGAGAAATGAGTGTGTCTTTCTTCCAAATCCAAATAGCGATGCACTTGTTTACCCTTGTTGTCATCATAACCCAGTTGGGCTCTGCAAAACGTTGGATCTGTGCAATTTCCTCGCTCTGATCGTGCTGTGGATAATAAAGTGATTCACCATTTAGACAATAATTAAGGCTCATTAATTTTTCTGAATTGATGCATAATGTACTTTCATTGCTGAGTATCGGCTATCTCCGCTCGTATCTGCATGTGACTGCTCACATTGGACACGCCGCAGACTTGATAGTTTATTTAAATTAAATACCTATTGCTTATACGAAACACACGAAGTTCCAAAGGCCGGGTTAAAAGCAACTCCTCTGAATCCTGAATTCTATGTCGCGCAGCGCCATACTCAGGAGATTGTCGTAGAGAGCTCAGTGTTTTAGCGCAGATTGAGCTCCACTTTGAACTAAGGTGCGAGTTACGGCGCAATCGTACCCAGCTGTTGTCGACGTAATGGCAGCCTTGGCCGGGCTTTGTCTGGCAGCTCACCAAGACAAAGACGAACATCTTTGCACGATCTTAAGCCCGGGATTTGGCATAATCTTCGTATTTTACGTAGATGGTAAAATCTTTATTCTACGTTGCTTTTATTTCTCAAAGACTAAATATTGCATTAACATCATACATCAAAGATTATGATTTTTGTCCATTCACGTCGTTAGAATAGTTAGATTTTTTTTATTTGTTTAGAGTCAATAGTTAGATTGTTTGATTTGATCTGATTGTGATCAGATCAAATATTAATACATTTATCTCGATCGGGTATAGCTAATCGTATATGGCGACGATTCTTTTTCTATGAATTTTGTTCTCAATATTTGAGTATCAACAGCATTAATTTCTTGATAAAATTTGACTCATACGATAAATTATCTCAACCTGCCTACAGTGAGATCAAGCAATGAAAATACACAGCTTGTGCTAAACCGTGTACTCTAAAATATTAATATTTTCCTTTGAGATTGGCAATAAAGGTAGTACGGCGCGTTGTTTTTCCCTTTATATGCAGCGAAGAAGAGCCAGCGCCAAGTGGAAGTCCCTTGCGTTGGCAATACTGGAGGCAAATTGAGTTACTTGATGACCTCAGATTGCCGACAATCCTAGACGAGGTAGAGATGCTCGCTTCAGCGAACCCGTACGATTGTCGCCATCCAAGGCCTGAACTCTGGAAAAGCATGTCGACTTTGCCTTTATGGTACGACGCGAGAAATTTCAATTTTTGCTTTAGGAAAAGATTCTTCCGTGGTTCTTGGACCATGAACAACCATTTAAATTTGGACAACCATTTAAATTTGACGAGAATAGCGTTGTATTTAAATTTAAATTCATAGATTTATGTAAAATTAGCTGAACTCTGGAAAAGCGTGTCGAGTTCGCCTTTATGGTACGACGCGAGAAATTTCAATATTTGCGTTAGGAAAAGATTCTTCCGTGGTTCTTGGACCATGAATAATGAACAACCATTTAAATTTGACGAGAATAGCGTTGTATTTAAATTCATAGATTTCTGTAAAATTATTATTTATATTCATAGAGACTTAAATTTCAACGGAGACCGTGTGTTGAATTTTTCCTTTCATTTTCGAGTCACACTTGCCGAATTTATATTCAATTTAAAATAACTGCAATATTTACCATTTCCGCTTCTTCCAATTTTTAACTTCATGAATTTAATTTACTTGATATCCGTAATGGCGACAAAACGTAAGCCTGGCACAAAACTCCCAATATCCAAACGCGCTTTGGTGGCGCTTGTAATCTTCCAGAACGTCATAAAATTCTTGCTCTGAAAAGAGTTCGTTTGTTGCTAGAATAAGAGCAATAATATGGAAATAAACTGACGCTTCTCCCTTCTCTTAGTGTTTGCTGAGACCTGCAAAGATATTTAAGATGAGACTCGACACAGAGCCGAACTATTCTCACACCGTTTGCAAATGACTTCGATCAGCTCCCGGGTTTGAATTTCTAGAGTAAGTTTATTGATCCGATGCATCGTGATTTTTGAGTGAAATGGATTACATCATTTTTTTAACTTTAAAGGTCGGAAGGTACTTCAAAAATTTAATATTGGAAATATTCATTTTCATATAGATAAGTTTCAGGTAAACATTTTCCAAATGAACTGTTATTCTCTTGATAAATAAGCATGCCTTATTGACGAATATATTCAAGTTTACCGATATTTTCCGTGCTTGAATCCAACGGGAACTATTCAACTAAGTCGTTAGGATTGATTTATGTTTACTTGAGGACCAGTCAGATTAATTAGAGAGTTTCAAGCTGTTGACGTACGTAAATATTCTAAAAAGAATGAGCCTAAATGTTATGAGATGTTCTTTCATGTTGGAGAAGATGTTCTTTCATGTTAGGATTGAAAAGAAATAAAATGTTACGAAAATTAAATTTAAGTTAGAGACTAGATTTTCATTTCGAAGAATAATTGAATTAATTATGACACCAGCAAGCTCATTTGAAAACTAATTGTTTCAATTTGAATTAGTGAATAGAACGGCTATGAATGTGAAAGAGAAATTATGAATACATTTCAAACAATTAATTCAGAGATGGGATGGTAATTAATGCTACTTGCTTCAATTCAAGAAGAATAAGACGGAATTTTTTTAATTTGAATAGAAATGCCTGAAATTTAGTAACGAGTTAGAAAATACTGAATGTAAAAGGAACTTAAAAGCTAATCCTGAAAAAATTTAAAAAGTTGAATAGAAAATATAAATGTCCTATTAATTTGAATTAATTATCATTGCGCGAATAAAAACTTCTACTTGTCATATGAATTTTATTGAGAAAAACTTGTACTGAATAAAAAATAAAAATCGAATGCTGAAGAAATTTGCTGATCATTTTGTACAGATGTGACTTGAATCGAAATACAAAGAAAATTATGCTCATCAAACAATATATAAGAAAATAATTAAAGTATTTCATTGAAATTTTCATTAAAATTATAACGAATTGACGTATCATTTAACGAAACATCAACAAAGCTGCCGCACGAGAGCGCCTCTACCTACTCCGCTCCTTCGTTGTGCAGTTTACGCTGCAGATGCAATTTCCTTCAGGGTGCAGTTTATTTCGAAGTAAAGCCTTTACATTGAGGAATATACACTAAGCCATCATAAGTGGAGCCTCTGGCTGCTTAATATATTAGTAAAAAGAGAAGCAATTAGAACTTCATTTGCCTAATTCAACTCGCAGCCAATCTCGCGCTCCAGCCATATTGCGTCATAGGCGCTGAAGGTCTGAATTAACTGCCACTGCTTTACTATGAATTATTCAAACGGATTTCTTATTTAGAAGTATAATAAATGTTAGCGTTTTTATTCTCATGAAAAATTCGAATATGGTAAAATTATTGGCCGGGTGCCAGGCTCAAATTTTAAAGAATTCCTCAACGAATTTCATAAATAAAAAGTTATAAAATTTCGACCTTTATGGAAAGAATTTTGAACAAAATCGTAAAATTTTGCTGATGACGCCAATGAAAAACCAAACGCTCACTTCGCTTTAATGTATCTTTTCAAACCGTGCTTCACTAACACCTTTAATAAAGCTTTAAGTAGAGCATGAAACTCAGTCTCATCACTCCTGTTCGTAATGAACAATTTTACTGGGTAATTATAAGACGAGTTGCTCGTAACGTAAGAGTTATTACGTTCATTATTGCTGCAAAAAAACTTCTAAATTGATGCTCGACGTCGACGAAAATTGGATTTCACTGCGATACGAATGGCAGCGAGCAGATAAATCGCATGATCAACTTCCAAATGGCTCAACAAAATATAAAATTTATAGTTCACTTTCAGGAGATTTCTTGTCACATCTATAACAAAAGTTGCTGAAAAATGAGCAATAAGTTGTTAACTAGTGGTATATAATTTTAAAACAAATTTAATGTAAAAAATAGGAACTTTTAATTTATAATGTTAAGTTTATCTAAAAACTCCCATTACTTAGAGTTATCATTTTTTTAGCCATCAATACAACGCAACTAGCAGGACTACAATGGCTTCACCAAAAAATCATCGACGCGCATATCATTCAGTAAAGTAGAACGTACTTTGTGAAGTAAAGATTGTAATTTTTACCCTAAAATTTAATCATAAATTCAGCCTTCATTCGATCAGTTTGAGATATAGTCTTGAATTAAATAATTATATGCACTTAAATGCACAGTCATGTAAGTGTAAGGTTTACATAATACCATTAAGTTCACCACACTGATCGGGATCTCAAAGTAACAAGCTTCACTTGATAGATTTACACTTGACATTTCGGTAGCGACATCGTTGATCTTCGCAAATAAATAGAAATTGATGAATGTTGACGGAAGGAGTCAATATTGGAGCTGAAATAGAGTTCTGTATTGGAAGCGACCTCGCTCACGACGGCAAATCCAAGCGGGGGCTGGGTCAACAATTGCAGCCATGCCTGAGTTAGGTCTGACAACTCACTCACTGACTGCTATACTTGCTGGTTATTCATTCACAGACTCTTCACTCACTGGTAATTTGCTCACTGACAACGCACTCACTGACTGCTATATTTACTTGCTGGTTATTCACTCACAGACTATTCACATTTACAAACACGCACTGACTATTCACTTACTGACTGTTCACTCGCTCACTATTCACTTACTGACTATTCAGTCGCTCACTATTCACTCACTGACTATCCACTCAAAACTATTCACTCACTGATTATCAGTGGTGGGCACAGTTCCGCTAATCCGCTAACCGCTAATTAGCGAAGCTAACTTTTTCCTTATCGGATTAGCTGTTCAGCTAACTTTGAAAACCTTTAGCGGACCAATTAGCTTCCGCTAAATTTAGTTCCGCTAACTGGAAGTCCGCTAAAAATGTTTAAAATCTCTGATTTAATGCTAAGTATCGTAAGCCATGTACCACGCCCACACCTATACTGCAGTCCTCTGGTGGACGCAATGCTGGCAGGCATCACGAAAAGGTTTGGGTCCCTCCTAGAAGACAAGGAGTGCCAGCTGGCAGCGGCCTTCCACCCTAAGTTTCGCCTGTTCTGGCTGGAAAAGCATAATCACAGCCATCTCAGCAGGGTACAGAAGGCCATGGAGACCGCCGTGGAGACAGCCCTGAGGGAGACCGTTGAGGAGGGCAGCAGCACCACCAGCAATGACGAGGATGGGGAAGATGACTTCTTCAGCAGCATTACTCAGCCCATGAGTGCAGGAGGAGCCACGGGTCACTGAAGTCCAAGGCACAGAATTTGGTGAAGACCAGGCTGGAAAGCAGCTCGAAGGATGAATTGACTGACGTTGCCTTCTTGGGCGAGTAGGTGTTGATGAACCTTTTCGTTAAGTACAACACAGTCATCCCATCCAGTGCTGCAGCTGAGCGCCTGTTTTCCATAGGCAAGGACATCTTGAGTGCCAAGAGAGCCACCCTGTCAGATGCCAACTTTGAGAGGCTGATGTTCATGAAGGGCAACAATCATCACCTTGAGGAGATGAAGGCGAAGAGCAAGCCAGAGTAAAAGGAGTGTGTAACCCTGGTGTAACCTTAATATTTATGGTGTAACCTTAATATATTAAAAGTTAGCGGTTAGCGGCATATTCCGCTACATTTTTTGGTGATTTATCGGTTTAGCGTTATCGAAGCTAACTTTTCAGCTAACGGATTAGCGGTTATCGAAGCTAACTTTTAGGTTAGCTGTGCCCACCACTGCTGATTATTCGCTCGCTCACTATTCACTTACTGACTATTCAGTCGCTCACTATTCACTCACTGACTATCCACTCAAAACTATTCACTCACTGACTATTCATTCGCTCACTATTCACTCGCTCACTTTTCACTCACTGGTGATTCATTCACTGACTATTCACTCAATGACAATTCAGTCGCTCACTATTCACTTGCTGGTTATTCAACTCTCTAACTACCATCACTCACAACGCAGTTTGCTTTGAACATATGAAGAATTAATATTTGATGCAAAGACTCACGAGTGAATCTCTCGAGTTCGTGTGAAATCAAAGAAAACTTTCAGGTGAAATTGAAAGCAACAAAGGACAAGACGGTATTCTATCTCTCGGTGTACATATATGACGATCAAAGGGGCCATGTTGAAACTAAACAAACTTTTCGTTTTACCTCAACTTGGAGGCGATCTGTGACTGTCGTGAGCCATGAAAATAACTTGTGCACAATACGACTAAACTCGGATAATGTAGAGTCGAATTATGATAGCAGTATTTGCAGCAGGAAATGCTAAGTAAACACTGGGGTGTGTGTGTTGTGAGTTTGTTTTTTACGTTCCAGCTATTAATTTTAATGTGTAAAATAATGTATTGTAGCCAATTTTTGATGTCGTTCCAATCAAGTATGTTTTATATATCTGAGACTTGAGTTGATTTGATACAACAAGTTGTAAAAAAAATCGTATTATGCACGATAGCTGCATAATACGATAGCTGCATAATACGCATAATCCCTAGTAAACAAAAAAATAGCTATTGAGTATCATATTAAATAAACCTTGCAACAACATGCATAGGTTGTTTAACATTAGGAAAAGTATGTTGCCTAAATTGGGCATGAAAATTCAACTCACACTTAATGAACTGGTTAACTAGTTCGTATGTAAAATACACATGGTTGATTCAAATGAAATGAAATAAAATTAAACTATATAAATAAAGAGAATAGAATTAAATACTAGTAGTACAGTATTACAAGAGGTGTTTAGTTTGATTGTGCAAATTCACTTGAGTAGGGACTTTAGGGACTTACTTGGGTAATTCTATAGGGCATCCATTATTGTATGAACCAGCATTGGTTGACGATTCTTGTACTATTTTGTACTGGACATTAAGGATAAGGCACGATGAAAGAAATGACGTGCACCACAAGATTTTATTGCAAATTATTATTGTAACTTTACTTATTTATCTCATGTTTTGTCACATTTAACATTGCCACGTGGTAGAAAAATGGTTTAGTAATGTTGCTGTAACATAGGAGTGACATCCGAAGAATATATGAGGTTTGGTAATTTCAATATCTGATTGTCAGAATGTGATATGATAATATGCGCAGTCATCCTTCATTGTGACCTGATGAAATAATTAGAAACCTTTTGTAATCTGCATTAATGCAATTTAGCAAGACAATCATTACATAGTTCCTATTTATTATGTTCCTTTGGTTTTTATAACCGACGAGGTTTGATTTGGACCAATTATTGTACTCAATAAATCCCTACAATTTGCAACGCCGCAGTGAAACAGCTTATTTACATCAAATTATTTATGCATTCGTAACTACAATATTTTTAACGAAACAAGCAAGATCAGTTTTACTTATCGACACAAACAGTTGGCGTTAAATTATGTGACTTCTAAGTATTACAGTAGGTAATTTTATTGAACTATTAACCATTTTTAAACCAACGTCAGTTTTGAAAAGATTTAAATGAAGAGATCTTATAGATCTCCTGTGAACAAATCCCGAGAAGTACAAGAATCTGCGACAGGCCACTCTATGCCTATTTTTCAGGACCGACAACTCTATGCTATGCTATTACAGTAATTCTTATTAAACTGCCTCCCACATCACTACCTTGATCTGTTTACGTTCATACGCTTTGCATGTCAACAAACGGGCAGGATTTGTTTTAACTGTTAACTAAACAAACCGAGAATATGTTAACTGTAGTTGACTGTTAGTTAACTAACCGAGAATTTGTTAACCGTTAATTAAACTAACCGATCATTTACCTAACGTCCCCAACCCTCGAAAGTTTTAGGATTTGTTTTGAAGACGCTTTCATCAAGCCCGAAATCGAAGGGCTTCTCTCTAGCGTCAAATTGAACGAATTTTTGCTGATACCCAAGCGGGTTTAGACTGAAGGCTTCGGTTTCCAGCTCAATATAGAGCGAACTTTTTAAACATTTTTAGAGTCAGCCGATCCAAGCAATTCAAAACACCACACCAAGAAAAAAAGTTGAGTTGTTACAATTTACCTTCTGCGATGGAAGCTGTTCAGCCTTTTGTGCGTTCAATTCAACCAATAGAATCCATTTAATTCATCCAACCATTGCAACTCAATAGGTTGAAGAAGAAGCAACGCGGAAAGTGTGTGATGAATATTAATTTTTAATTGTAAATCTGGCGCAAAATTTATTCCACGGGTGCAATTACGGTTTCAGGAAGTTAATCAGACACGCAATCTAAATTTATTTTTATCTCTTGAACGCAAATGAAATAAAGCATTATTAATTGTTTGCATGTAGCCGCTATTAAGTTAATTTTTGAATAAAAATTATTAGCCGCAGAGCATTATTTAAGCTGCATGAATAATTATGCAATTATTTTTAGCGCCATAAAGCCTCTTAAACGAATTTACGGATTAAGCAGTTGCGGATTAACGAACAATTAAGCAAATGCCACGCTAATAGTCCATCAACAGTAGCTTGATCCTAATTTACTGTACCACTCCTGAAGAACTTAGCATATGCAATATCTATACATAATGCAAAAATTCAACATCATATGTCGTATGGTGGCTTTTACTCCATGTGATGCCACACATCTTCAGTATAGCACATATGCCATCAGCTTTATGTCAAGAGGATTCATAAGAACCCCAACATGAAGCCATGGCACAAGTTCTCCTCGAACCGAGTTCTCACTCAAGCAGCCGTTCAGTGAGATTGGATCGCCTTCTGCTCATTTCATCTAAATGTTTAACCAATATTTTTGGCTCCGAAAGACTTCATTGAGGGGAATGGGATTTTTGCTTGATCAAAAATTCCGCATTGGGTCTGTACTTCACGACATACACACCGGAAATGACGCTTAATAAGCATCTTACGTATGAGGTATACGGGAACTTAGGATTTATGTTATACCTGTAATAAAATAGGTTCATTTATTAAGAAAATTTGTGAGAAATTTAAAAATATTATGGCTGATGATTGAACAAAAATAACAGTCAATAATAAAAGGCAAGTCAATATCTTATTTAAACTATGCCAAATTGACATTAATAGCTGGAATTAAGATTATTAATAATAATTACTATATGGTCTTAAAAAAACTTCACTAAATTACTACTTCTGGCCAACTATAACAAATTAAGATTTGAATATACCAAGTCTGATGATGCTGATGCATGTAATCAATAAACCTTGTTTTATTGCAAAATGCCTTCCTCTTCAAAAGTAGTATAAAATTGAGCTTTATTTTAATTGCAGCACGTTAACATTGACGTCACTTAATATATTATTCCGAGGCTCGCAATGGCGCGGAGAAATCCAGGTTGCGGCAGCAATTTTAGGTGGTGTTATTTACGTCGACGCATTCATCTGCATGATGGCACTTCAAACGGAGCCAGAATGATAGAACATAATTACTGTATAGCCCAGGATCAGCGAGGCGTAAATCGTTAGCGAATATTAATCGGAACATTGTCATTGCTATCATAGAAACGTGCATGTGATAAAAATTTTAGTTATTTATAACTGTTTTCTTCAGATCTGTCTGATCAGCCATTGGATTTCAAATATTTCAGTATCACTAAACGAAATTTTACAACGGTGATTGATAGATATATTTAAAAAATCTAATTGCATTGATATAATATTTTTATTTTGAATGTGATTTCATTTTGCGCTGCTGGCATCAGTGCGCGGGAAATCAGTCGATCAGTTTTCTAAACTCAGTCCATAAAATAATTTATGATTTCCTGATGTCTCAGACGTTTATTACTTAGAGAGTTGATCATAAATTGCCAGCTGCACTTTATTGCCCATAATTTCAAACGATAATAATTTCTCATTGTACGACATGCCTTTACCAAATGCCATTCACGTCAAACACGAGCAATATTTCTCTACAGAATTACTCATCGGTTGAAATTACGTCATTCTTTACGAGTCGACTGCCATGTTTAGTTATTTGTTCGAATTCTATTGAAGGATTCCGACTTTGAAGAAGAACTGGTATCGGAAAATTTCGGAAACGATTTAATATTTATGAACTCTGGCGGCGAAGCAGAACTTAACTCGCAGTCAATCGTAGAGCTCGAGCTGAAGGGTTTGTGAGGGGAATGGATGTTGATTATACATTCGGGACCAAAAGATTTAAAGAGGTATCGTTAGTCGTTTGAACTTCGATGTATGTTGGCAAAAAGTGATTTATTTTCTTGTTTGAGAGATAAATTGGATGGGAATCAGGATAACGTCAGTTAGAGGCTATGCGTATATTAAATGCAATTATGGAATTTACTTTATCATCACGACCATTAAATCAATGGTTATGCTTATGAATTAATTTTTACGGTCATTGCAATTTACGCTTTCATCCTTTTACATTTACAACGGCAAAAAAATTTCAAATCCAATCCTAACTTCAGATACCTATTGCTATTTTTTTCTAATTCTTGGAGTAGTTTTCCAGAAAATTATCCGCAGTGAACTCCGCAATTAAGTCTCCCACGAAAAACTCAAAAACGCCGAATTTTCTCGACAAACTCGGCTTCTATGCCAATAACAGGAAACCGAAAGCGAGGCTCGCACAATACTTCCCTCATAATGCATTTCTGCTTATGAAGTAAATAAATTTCATCTCAAACTTCCAATTCGGTCCATAAAGCTTCGAGCATCACAAGTAAAACTCTCAAAACTGACTTCTTCCCGTAGGCTCAATATTCCATAAGCGAAGGCCTAGCGAAATTTATTTGAAAAAACTTGCGGAGAGGTTGAACGCTATCTTGCACGGAGAACGCTTCTAAAATTGCGCGAACAGCAATTGTTATGAAAGTAATATTATAATTATTTAATGCCAATCTCAATGATTTATCATCATCATTTGAGTAGCTTTTCGAGGGCATAGACAAAATTTCTCCTCTATAAAATATGACAACTGAAATTTTGAATGCGGCCTTTAAATTTTAAGGTCTGAGGGAAGAACATTAACTACATCGGTGGTTGCACAGAAAGACTATGTTATTTCAAAATAAAATTGGCAGGCTAAGCATATAAGCCGGTATACAAGTTCAGCAGAGAGACAACGTTACGGCAATGGCAAGTGGTGTGCAATGGCAATCGTGGCATTTTAAGATTTTAACCACATTGCACAAGGCAGCCTCGACAGCCTTGACTTTGACACTCAAATCTTATAATGTGACAACAGGACCGAATAGGCGTGTGTAAATCTTCGGCTGTCAAAATATACATAAAATATGAATGCCTTGGCAAATGTATGTCCACCTTGGCAGAAGAATTCACGGCACACAGAAGGCATGACTTCCTTTGAAGTTGTAGCACCGTGACGGTCTATGGGTAGAGACAACATTGCAGGGGCCATACTTTCAAAACTCGCTAAGTGAATGTATGTACTAACACTCTATTTTCTTGTCCATGATTGGTGGATTCTGCCTGAAAAGTCGTCATGATTGACTGATGAACTTACGATCTCTTAACTTTTTTGAAATAATGGGCCCCAGGTTTCAATTCACGTAAAATACAAATAACTCGCGTGTCACATGTGGGCAGCTTGTTGGCAACATGAACCTTTGGCAATTGTTTAGGCAGTCGAAGCTCTGGACAGCGGGATTGCTGGCAGAGTCAGCCTGCTGCACTTGCCAGAGCTCGGCTGATATTTACAGCTTTCAAGTCACGGGTTTCAATTTGTAGCTTGTTTACAGTGGCGCCGAGGGCGGCTGCTGATATTTCGTGTGTCGACCTCTGGTGGTCTGAGGTGGACGATCGGCCGCTCTGAGGTCAACGTAAGGGCGGCCTCTGGCGGTCTGAGGTGGACGATCGTCCGCTCCGAAATCAACGTATGGGCGGCCTCTGGCGGTCTGAGGTGGTCGATCGTCCGCTCTGAGGTCAACGTAAGGGCGGCCTCTGGAGGTCTGAGGTGGACGATCGTCCGCTCTGAGGTCAACGTAAGGGCGGCCTCTGGCGGTCTGAGGTGGACGACCGGCCGCTCTGAGGTCAACGTAAGGGCGGCCTCTGGTGGTCTGTGGTGGACGACCGGCCGCTCTGAGGTCAACGTAAGGGCGGCCTCTGGTGGTCTGTGGTGGACGACCGGCCGCTCTGAGGTCAACGTGGGGCGGCCTCTGGTGGTCTGTGGTGGACGACCGGCCGCTCTGAGGTCAACGTGGGGCGGCCTCTGGTGGTCTGAGGTGGACGACCGGCCGCTCTGTGATAAAGTCTTGCACTGAAATTTTTGCATTGCGACTACAAACACAAATTCAATACAAAATTCATTTGAGCAAATCTTCAGGAGGTCATCGAAGAGTTGTAAGCGGTAGTTCCTCACAGTATGATATAATGAACTTCTAGATTATATCAATAGATGTATATTTTTACCTATATAGTTTTCGGTTTATAGGTCGGTTATGTCATGTATAATAGTTTGCTAAACAAAATTATTTTGAAAGAGATGCAATGAGGCAGGGAGGTAATAACCAGCCCATTACTGCCAACGGTATTGGAATTAAATTATAGTGTCAACAGAAAAAAAGGAGAGCATTGTTTATTGCTGACGACATTAAGACACTAAGTATGTAAAGACTTCTACTGCTAATAAAAAATGTAACTCGGTGCCCACTGCAGTGAGTGACAGAGCGCTTATTTTCTCGTCGACGCAAACGTGAAGTCACGGATAGACAGACAGACAGACGGACATGATGAGCACAATAGCGCATTTTTTCCGTAAATGAGAAAATGCGCTAAAAACAATCGCAAAATCGGTTTTTATTCATAAATTTTGTCCTGAGTAGGATTATGTTGAATGATTCTCATTATGACATGTTAATTGACCTGAAATAGAATGTTATGCCTACATGATCCAAGCCAATCTTCAGGAAATAATTGACCTGAAATAGAATGTTTTGCCAACATCATCAAACTTAATCTTCAGGAAAACGAGGAAGAAAAATAAATAAATCAAGAGGCCGAGTCGACAGGCAAAATCAGATGAAGACTGAGCCGAAGTCTAGCCTCCTAATTAACGTCGTAGTAACTTAGGGCTTCCTTATTTTGAGCCTGGAACTCAAACTAATTAGCAGACATTAAAGGTCTCATTCAGCTCTGGCTTAGTAATAAGCTTCCAGAAATATTCGTTTGGCGAGTTAGTAATTTATTACGGGTAGAAAAGTTGCTACGATAAACTTGGTAGCAGAACTGTACGTACAATTGCAATGAAAAATATTAAAATATTTCATCAAGCAGCGAGACCTTGAATTTGAAGGAAAGTTATGATAAAAATTTAAATAACCAAAACTTCGTTTATCTTTGAGATTTTTGTGAATGCCTCTAACAAGGCAATTGAAATCATAGTAGAATGGGACCATGTATGGCAGTTTTATACTGCATCTCCCAAGGCACAACACAGAATGAAGAAAAGGCCAACTTTTATGATTTTGCTTCTATACAAGGGAATAATTACAATGAAAATTATTTTGATTGAAAAAAATGACAAAGTCCAATTATTTTATCATTGAATTTGACGTCTCGGACCATATAGAACGTTTACCGGTGCCAGGCGTATGTATTCCCATGTCATAAAAATATTACACATCCACGAGGTATAAACCCTTATTCTATGGTTTTCAAACCATGGAACCCTTATGCTATGGTTTTCAAATATATACATATCGTTCTTCGGATAGCGGAATTTTTGGCCAATTCTATTTAATTTGCGTTGCTGCCTGTAATAAAGTTTCTTTTTTCGTTCAGTAAATGCGGTATACAAAAGTTTCCCATTGAGAAGGGACTTTTTAATATGTCATTTTGCTTTACGTGCTCTCAAACTGCTTCGATTTACATCAGTCATTATTCCAGCACACTTGGCGCTCACCTTATTTCTTATATCATCACTTAGGCATCCTATACTGCGTTTGTTCCATAATATAATTCATAGATCATGCTTCAAATACTACCTACACGGAAAATGTGAGAATCTTTCCGAATAAATTTTACATGTTACAAAGCAAAAATTTGATAAATCCTTGCAAAAATATTATTCGTTAAAGTCGTACAACCGGGGAAGTTTTGTATGTTACAAAACTTTCGATCACTATAAAAACTTATAAAAAACTTGACCACAAAGCGACAAGGTTTATATTTTCCAACAAAAGTAGATCGGCGACGTCAATGGCACTCGATAGCCTCGGGGCGTCGCCATCTTGGACCCCATCAATTTTCGTTTTAAACTGACCGCTTCCCGGAAATTAAGGGCTCCACCAAAATTGAATTTAAGCCTCTAAAAGTCATCGTTATTTCGGTGGGATCAGATTTTTCGAAGAAGCCGAAAAAGTATTTCATGCTATATATAAATATTTTATCACACCATTATGAATAGGCATATGTTTTTAATGCAAAAAATTATTATCTGTATACCTGTTCATATCCCGGTAGTACGGTCACGTCCAACTGTTCATTCGAGTCGCAAAACAGCCGTAAATTCATAGTGAGAAGAAGAAAGATTTTTATGCCGCTTTAAAATGAAATATTGGAACTTTACAACAGCCGTTTTATGAAGCACTTTATTATATATTACTGAACTCAATTGTATTCAGTTAATATTTGTGACACGAATTCTTTAGTTCGCCTGATTGACTCCATGATTTATTGGATTGGCAATAATGAACAAAAAGAATCTCCTCATTTCATGCGATACGCTCAACAACAGGGAGTTATATGTGTACTACTCATTTGTACATGTTTTATTTGTATATTTGTTTGTATATACATTTCATTGATCATAGTCAAAGAAAAAAAGACATAGTTTTATACAAGAAATCTTAAAATTACTCTTTGAGTAACATTAAACTTGTACTTCATATTTTACGCTTCACATTTTTTATTCAAAACGCAAATGAAAAGTTTTCACAGCACCAAACTTAGAAAAGAAGAAATAAGAGGAAACGAAAAAAATTTTCAGTCTTTATTTAGTTGTCTAAAGAGCTTGAGCTTCAGTTCTAAGTTCTCAAGAACTTAATTGCTCAGATTCGGCAACTTTTGCGAAATTTCATGTCTTAAAGTACAATATTGAGTGTGGATGTTAAGGATGAAAACAAATATAACTATGACACTCATACAAGTTCATATACTTCACATCTTCTCTCTGTTCCTCATACCTAATATTACTGAACAATAATACTGACAACTTTCATGCATGTGAACTTGATGTTTTGCGACACAAGGGGAAAAAAATTTTGCATAACATTTCGCACTTCATTCTATAAACATGAAAACATTACATATATATATATATATATATTTATATATATACTCTTTTCTCTAAATTCAATATACAGCATGTCAAAATCTGTATAAAGACAAATAGATTATAATAGATTAGCCTTTTTCCATCTCTAAATCCATTATACAGGATGTCAAAATCTGTATACAACATGTCAAAAAAATTATAATACATCAGTATGTTTCCATTTCTTCCCAACATTAGGGTAGTTCAAAATCATTCAAGAGATTAAATAAGAGTTATGTAGATTTGGTTCAAGTCGTTAGCGTTGTTAGCCGACAATGGCGTTGAAATGACAACACAACGTCAGGCACAATACCGCGTCCGGTATAACGCCTCAGCAGTCGCGCAAGGAAAGCAAGCTGGATTCATTCATTGGGTAATTTGCATGTGCAGAACCTTTGCCAAAGCTACGACTGTGCAAAATAGCAATAGCAATCGTCGGAAAATAGCATTTGTAATTGTCGGATAAAATAGCAGAAGGGAAAGAAAATTTTGGGAATTTTTCATGTAACACTTATTTCCCATCTCTGAAAGTTACGTCGTCAAATCTAAGCGTGTAGAGAATTACAGAGTAGTCGAAAAAAATCTGAAAGCAAATAATGAAATGCAAGAAGTAAAATTTCTTAACATTGTATGGTTGTACGGGGAGTAATTGTGTAAGTTGAATTTAGATGAGAAAATTCAATATTATCATTGAGCAAGATAACAATTTGGCAAGATAACAAATAAATGGAGGAGGAAAGGCACTACTGCAAAACAAATTTATGCTCCAATCCCCCTTCTTATTCAACGCTTTGAAGTCTGCCCTTACATTTCACTGGCAAACACGAGAAACGTTTACAGCATTTTTTGATTGAAAATTAGATTTCAATTCTTTTTGAAATTATGAATAATTTACGATATTTCCTTACTCTGCTGAGGTAAACACTTGCATCTCGCATGTTTCTCCCCAACGCGTGTGTGAAGAAGGTAGGGTAATCCTGAGAAGAATCACTCTCTTGAGGCGCTCTAGAGACGCCCAAAGAACTGAAAAGCTTGAGTTTTTCGTCTGAATCCAAAGAGGTTTGTTGATCTGGCCATTAGACGTCGCTATTTGCCAGGGATTCTTGTTTGTGCTGTCTGGAATAGCTGTTTGTGAGCACCAGCTTATGCCTGTTGGTAAACGCTCACGAATACGTTACGAGCTGCTGGAACTTATGATTGTAAACGCTCACGAATACGTTACGAGCTGCTGGAACTTATGACGGTAAACGCTAACGAATACGTTACGAGATGCTGGAACTTATGACAGTTTGTAAACGCTCACGAATACGTTACGAGATGCTGGAACTTATGACATTTGGTAAACGCTCACGAATACGTTACGAGATGCTGGAACTTATGACATTTGGTAAACGCTCACGAATACGTTACGAGATGCTCGAACTTATGACATTTGGTAAACTCTCACGAATACGTTACGAGATGCTGGAACTTTTATGCTCATTATGCTTCAATAGTGCACGGTACAAATTTCAACAAAATTATATGGAGGTATTTCGAGTAAATGTTTTAGCGCAAAACATGAGCATGCCACTGAAAATTCATGCTGGTCTACAACACGACTTCACGCACTAGTACTCATGTTGTTAGCACCATTACAGAATTTTGGTGTTCATATGAAATTAGAAAATTTTGCTTGAAATTGAACCTTAAGTAACGAGGCTTTGCGGAAATGAATATAAAATAAACAAATTAATCACGAAGCACAAGAATTTTTCGAATATGGATTATATTCAAATGACAATAACTCATAGCAGATGTGAGCCGAGCTCCAAAATCTTGCAAAACGGGAAATGCATTGCTGTTCTCCAGCAAAAATCCTGCAAAACGGGGAAAGCTTTGCTGTTCTTCAACAAAAATCCTGCGAAACAGAGAAAGCTTTGCTGTTCCTCAGCAAAAATCCTGCAAAAAAGAGAAAGCTTTGCTGTTCCTCTGCAAAAATCCTGCAAAACGGGGACAGCTTTAATGTTCTTCGTTACTGAAAGCTTTGCTGTTCTTCGACAAAAACCGTGCATATCTTGAAAAACTATACTGCTCTTCAGCAAAAATCCTGCAAAACAGAGAAAGTGTTGCTGTTCCATAGCAAAAATCCTACAAAACAGAAAAAGCTTAAAAAAGCTTTGCTGTTCTTCAGCAAAAATCCTGCAAACCGGGGAAAGCTTCGCGTGATGAAGGCAGTTGGTACTCGAAAACTGCAACCTACGAGCAGCTTTGCGAAATGTTACTCGGCAGCTCCGTAGATTTATGGGCTCCCGAACTGTCTCGACACGCAAGTGCGCAGTGCATTTCTACGGAGAAAATATAGCCACATGAGCCATATTTTGCAGGCATTGTTGTGTCTATACTCAAGGTGCACTCGCAATTTTTACAAATTTTCCTGAATGCACCTTTGCTGTGTAATGCTTGTTTACACGCTGGTTTACAACTGCGTTTATGACATTGGTCTTGCATTACCGAGGCAATGAACTGTCGTATAAAATTGTCTTTCAAGACAACGCATATTTTCCTTCGTTCAATAGCGTCACGAGATACTTTTTCTACAGGTTATTCATTCTTATTTGGAAACGTGTCTCTCTGATCAGGACTTGAATTTTTACGAAAGTGGAACATTTTAATATAATTATTAGCACTTAATTCCAGCTCGTTACTGCATGTTTGCGTAGGTATACCTAGCAACCAGATTACCGAACTTACCCCCAATCATTACCAGTCTACGACGTACAACCAATAAAACATATACATATACAATACATATATAAATATAAATCACATTAACAAACACACATCAATCAAATTTACTTTCAACAATACACTAATTGGGTTTTCCCTGACTAAACCGAAAAGAAAACCTCACCTTCGACGCGACGGCCACTGGTAAGACAAACATTTTAGTTCAATTTCGCGGGGGTATCCCGCGAAATAGGTTCGAATTTCGGGGCACTGAACTAGCAGATTCAAAGAAATTATATTTAAATTTCACTCACAATATTAGTGATGTGCAACTTATTGATAAGGATAATGGGATAATGCAGTTTAAGGATAATGAGTTCCCAAAAAAACTCAACATGAGAAATTTTTAACTTTTTCCTGGAATATTCGTTCCTTCAATTATACGTACTTGAAGGAACGAAGCATTATACTTACTTTGAAGGAAGCAGTGATTTAGTGTTATAATTAAACATTTACGCAAACTCAAAAGCAAGGGTATCATGATTATTGTTCTTCCCAGTAAAGCACTTCAATCAGCGAGCGGTGAAGGTAAGATTGCCTTTTTTTAGCACATTTTCTCATGTATGGAAAAATGCACTATTGTGCTCGCCATGTCCGTCTGTCCGTCTGTCTGTCTGTCCGTCCGTGACCTCAAGTTTTCGTCGACAAGAAAATGCGCTCTCTGTCACTCACTGCAGTGAGTACTGAGTTATATTTTTTTCATTTCGAGGCACTTTGATCAGTAAGCACCAGGCGCGAGGTCAGCTCCTCTGAGAAATCATTTTTGAGGTCAGTGCCGTTGCAAGTTTTGCATTCGCACAAACTGAGTTCGCATCGCCAAACTTGCCTCGGGAGAAAAGTCCGACCGCAATTCGCTGCAATGTTTTCACCATTCCGAAGAAGAGAAGAGCATGAGAGTAAGTGATGAATTTCTCGAGGGAAGCGCCGTCGACTTTTGTGTCGTATACACAGCCAGCATTTGTTTGTGATGTCAAATTACATTACATATTAATTATGTGGTTGCTAACTGTGGATTGTGTTTTGGAAACAAAAACCTTGCTATTGATGAATTTTTTACAAAACAATTCCTTGGCCCCATCACAAAAAAATATTTTTACAAAAAATACAGAAACAGTATATTTTATTTTAATTATCTCATTGCTACCTGGAGATGGCATATTTAAGTAAAAAATAAAGTTATCAATAAATTAAAAAAATTAAATATTCTGCTCGGCCATGGAATCTTTGACAAATTCAAGGAAACTCTTGTATTAAAAAAAAAACAATGCATCTATTGAAACCCATTTTACTTTTAAATATACATCAAGTTTCAGTGACATCTTCTAAAATCGGTTTTTTTCGCGTTAATTATTTAATTGGTTATTATTTATTTATACGGATCATTGAAAGTACAAATTAAGAACGATGTCAGCAGCACGTAATTCCACCAAGCTTTATCCGCCTTTCAATTGAACGCTTAGACAGCAAAAAGCCGCCGCCACGACGCCATATTCAAGGTTCCCTCTTGCTATTTCAACAAAGAGGGAAGTCCGTTAATAATTCAAAGAGGGAAGTTCATTACATCAAAAAGGAACGTTCATTACGTCAAAAACGAACGTTCATTGCATCAAAATAGAGAGTCTATTAAATTGCAAAAATGTCCATTTTCGTACTTCGTAGTTCAGAAATTTCTTCATACGTTTGATTCGTCTAAAGCATCATGTATTTATTACATAACCAAATTACTCGCTTGGCTTTGTTACGGACCTTGGTAGGAACTTTTCTTCACTGTTACTCTATTAGCTGATTCTTTTTTTAGGTTTCACCTTCAATTGTTATCTCACTTCTCACAACTCTCGCGCTAGTAAGTCTACTTTATTCCAATTAAAGTGACAAGTGTCAGAAAATTTTCACTTTCTACTTCGTAACAAGCGCGTTTCTCTTATTAAGATGGAATAACATATTTCAAACATAGACCGCGCAGTGCAGTTGCAAAAAAGTAATTCAGAAATTACAAATCACAGTTGAATTTTCTAACATTTTCCTTACAATATATGGAAAATATTTATTTTTTGATCTCTAGAATTATCTATCAGAAGCTCAACCGGGTAAAGTTCATATAGGTTCTACAATAATAGCCGGAAGATTATTCTAATTCTCAATCAGTCAGGTAGAATAGAACTTAATTTAGATAATTTGCACAAAAACATTCATCACGATGAATTTCCAGCAAGATGTGAATTAATCTTCACTTTATTCTGAAAAATTTGGCGGGATTTCCGTAGCGTCGCTATATTAAAGTAACTGTTCAGGGATGGCAGTCACGTAAGTTTTAGCGGGCCCAGGTGGCAACACTCAACAAATGGCGCGCCCAGAGTTAGTTATGAGAATTCTTAAGGTTTAGTTAACCTCGAACAAAAAGTTAACCTGAACAAATTCAAGTTAACCTCGAACAAAATTTATATAAAACGCCAGATGTGGATGTAGAACATAAAATATACGTACAATTTTTACGTCGTTTACTGGGTTAATAAGAAATGCAAGGAGATTGTTTACAAGGCGGCAAGAAGTATAAATTATTAAACGTTCGAACAAGTTTTTAAATAGCTTAGAAAATCAGCAATTTATCTGGTGCACGAGAGGCTTTTTTTTCTTAACAAGGAAGAGCTCGTGAAGAAAAGGCAACTCTTATAAATTCGATTAATAAACCAATGAACGTAAGAGTACATTTTATACGAATAGACGATATGCGAAATAATAGTGAACAATTCATTGTTTTTGCAATATTTTGGAAATTCAAGCTCGAAAAAAATGCTTCGTAAAATATTATAAAACAAAAAGTCAATCACGTTAGGAAGATTACGCAATTTATTCATATCATGTCATATGTTTGAGCATCATAACGTGACCCTATTAACTTTTGCTCAACTCATTTGTGTCAACTCATTTATCCAACCTATTCATTTGTTCTTACTATATCGGTGCACTTTTTACAAACTGTACAAAAACTGACCTTTTGAAGCTCAGATTTCAAGCACAGTTCACTTCCAGTATTGAATATCGGCTTCAAAATATGATTTCTCAAGACACCTGAGCCTTGCTGCACACACATGCAAATACGGGTAAAAAAAATCTCCATAAAGCTCTAAAAAATATGATTTTTGAACTAATATTCAGTATTGCAAGCTGTCACAGACTACGAATAAAAGAGCATTCAGGATATGTTTGTTGACAACGCTTTTGATGGCTTAACTGCCTTCCAATTGACTCTTGAAAGAAGTTTCATCCAAAGACTTTTGCATATATACCGGTACTTAAAGATCTGATTTTGTTTTTCGCATGGAGGGAAGGGTTTAAAAGTCGATTCGGTTAATAATATGTCAATAAAATTTAACGTCTATACAGATTTACGTTGTTAATAATTATATTTGATAACGTAAACGTAGGTTAGAAATAATTTGTTCTTGATACTACTCGAATTAAACAATAAAAACCTGTGTATTATGATTTTTTAGAATATTTCATTATTTTCTATGGGATATTATATTGGCGAGAAGAGAGTTACATCTAATTTGTAATTGTGATTTAGAGAATATCCCTATTTGAGTTTCTCGCATTCTAAAATGCTACCTCAATCTTTCATTTAATAACTTTTTTCAGTGCTGATCAAAATTCCGAAAGCGTTACATGATGGCGCCCTGGTCCCATAATTGCTATTTATATTATTGTGAGATCATATGGTGGTTATATAAGTTGTTAGGACATTTACAATTCAAACCTATTTATTAATTGCTTTAATTTCTCTTAACATCGTTTCATGTCTGACCAGTGAATGTGGATTCGAGTTCTGCATTAAATGGCGAGTGTGAAAAGCTGAAATTTTACCTAAAAGAAAGAAATTCTACTTACAAATAAAGATTTATTAGTCAATCTACATCGGTAAAATATACGGGTTAAGTCATTAATAAATTTAATACGCAAAAATAAAATAAAAAATAATATCTGTAATAGAGAAATAATAAAGTAAAATTTTTATAATGTAAATATAATAATGTAGAAGTCAACCCACTCCAGTAAATATATACCGCTTAGTTATCCATGAAGGACGTTTGTTATGAAAATTCACGGTTATTACAGAACCATAGTGTGCATTAATTTTATTCACGTTGTGTAGATTAATTTTAATCACGTCTTTCGTTTGATGGACGATAATTGAATTTCTGGGATCATCAATGAACAAGCTAGAATATTCGTCTATTGACGGAGTTGCGTGGGAAGAAATAGCCTAAGATAGAAAGAATTATTTCTTTCCGGAAAACTCCATACAGATCTAAAAAATATGATTTTAGAGCATTTTCTCATTTATGAAAAAAAGGCGCTATTGTGCTGGTCATGTCCGTCCGTTCGTCCGTGACTTAACGGAAATATTTGAAAATGCGCTCTCTGTCACTCACTGCAGGGCGTACGCTGATCTAATTTTTTAACTAATATTCAATATTGCATTACCTTTAAAGCCAAATTTACAGAAACTTGCAGCGAAAAATGACATCTTGTAATTTAGCAGTCAATTTTTAGCGCATTTTTCTGATTTATGGAAAAAATGCACTATTGTGCTCGCCATGTCCTTCTGTCCTTCTGTCTGTCTGTCTGTCCGTCCGTCCGTGACCTCAAGTTTTCGTCGACGAGAAAATGCGCTTTCTGTCACTCACTGCAGTGAGTACTGAGTTATATTTTTTAACAATTTACTTGAAAGCTTTGCTTGGAATCTCCAAGACTGTAGCATACGCTTCGGTCTTGTCGCTCCTGTTCACACGCACGGCGGTGCTTAGATTTGATCCTGGGCGAAAAATGCACAATTGCTGCCAATTTCGTGTCATTCCGCTTTAGTGTGTGCATTCCCACGACCAGGAATTCAATTACCGGCATTCCCGCTGCATTACCGACAATGTGCAAATTCTTTCGACAAGGCGACGCCTCTGAGCGACGTAGGAAACACGTGTAAGTTCTCCAGCTCTGTTCAGTGATGTGACGATTTTTTTCCGGTGAAATTGTGCACGCGAGTTGCGAGGTGTAAGATATTTTCTGATATACGTTCTAATACGATCAAAGTCGATCATGTTGAGGTATTACTCTCACGCTTTTTACTTTTTTACTGTTACTGTTTATCTTTACTGTTCATCTAGTTCACTTTACGAACTAGATGCATGAACTGTTTACTGTTCATCTAGTTCGCTTTACGTTGTTCACAATTGTACCTTTTTGTAAGTAACTTTTGTTGTATAGACCCTGAATCTTGTGGCTGTATATAAATTCATCATCTGAAGAAGCTGTTTTACTACCGCAGCATTATATTTATGCATATGCATTGAAATATTGCATCTAAATTACATTGATAAATAGTAAATATGTGGGAAATTTTCCACTGTTTTTTTCACATTTTTAGCACCATTCGCTTTTAAATTAATTTCAACATTCAAACAAAAACGCGTATTTAAGCTAAAATTATTCTTGTAGCTAACATGCTGCCCGATAACATTACGCATCCTCTGCAATATGTCAACATTACGCATCCTCTGCAATATGTTAACATTACGCATCATCTGCAATATGATAACATTACGCATCATTTGCAATATGTTAACATTGTGCATCATCTGCAATATGTTAACATTACGCATCATCTGCAATATGTTAACATTACGCATCATCTGCAATATGTTAACATTACGCATCCTCTACAATGTCTTCAATATGTTATAGGGTCGCAATAGCCGTGTTGTTGTATGCCATAAAATATTCATGGAGCTTAGGTAAAGACGCGACTGTACGTCGTCAGGAAATACAGATGCTCTTGCCAGGAGCGAATGTGAATATAATATTTCGAAACTAATTTTCAGCACAAGAAAGGATCTTGAAAGTACATGCATAATGTAAACACATTGTTTATAAACAATAAATTAAAAAATTTTTCATTCATAGGAAAAATAAACTATTATAGCTCTTAAAATATAATAACTACACGATGCGACTAGAACATTTGAACAATTCAGAAATCTTCTACCTGTTATTGTACCTGAATAAATTATTGATGATTATTAATAAAAAATTGCCAGATTGAAATATTCTCTTATTTTTGCTTACTACTTCAAGTTGATGAACAATTAATATTCCTTCTAGAAGTTTCACGAGTATTACAAAGATCGAATTTCTCTTCAATAATATATGACAGAAAGAAGAAGTACATAGTTTCATATAGTTATAGTTGGTGAAACTAAAATTTAATAGAAACGCGCGAGAAACTTTAGAAAACTGTAAGATTTCACAGAGCAGATAGTGCGGTAAAAACACAAATGGCGTTACCGTGCTAGCGGGTGGGACAAATACGTTATCCACTTCAAAGATTTAATTTAACAGTGGAAGCTATTACTGTGGTTGAAATGAAAGAGTTTTCTAGTAAGTCTAAATTCAGGGATAGGTACATGAACATGTGGGCAAAACAGGTGGTTGAGGTGGTACTGGACAGTGAATTGAGACAGCAGTGCAGTCAGTACCTGTAATAAGGGTTAGGAATGCTGGGCCAAACTTTAGTATATAGGGAGCACAGGTAGGACTAGAGCGATACTACAAAAGAAACAAATGGAACATAAATAATCTTAATAACCTAGTGCTAATTAAAGAATTCACAAGGGTAATAATTTAATGTCTAAACCAATGCCAGAATAAACTCTAATTTATTATGATTACAATGCATTAAAAACTGTGACCGTCAAACAATAAATAATCAATTAATTCAAATAAGAAAATTACATTAATAATCAAGATATGCTTGGATAAACTATAACGCAGGAATAATTAAAGAACCATTAACCTCATTTCTTAGTATTATGAGGTGGAGAACTATAACAGCCATATGCCAGAGTTATAGGACATTCACTAAAAATAACAACAGGAATGTAAGAAAGTATGGTTCTAATTTAAGAGAGCAGACTTACCAAGATTTGCATTTCCAGGCCCGCTTACAAACGGAATGCCAGTGGCTGATCTCAATTGATCTGAAGGTACCTGTCATTAGTTTGGAAAAATTACTCTGAACAAAAATGAAATAGAAAGTAATTCAATTGAATCAACAGTTACAGAAAAATAATTAATAAAAACACAGATTGGTTGAATGATAACAAGGGTAGATGCATGCCGGCAACAATGGAAGAAAAATAATAATGAAACGCTGGATAAAACCTTCAGATGATGAAAATACTGTCACTTTACAAATAAAAACATAAAAAATATAGTCAACTTTAAATATTGTATTTCTTGCGAAGGAAATAAAAATCCCAGCTTGATCACCGGTTTAAAAATAAAGCCGTTGTGCGCTAACGGATTACGAAGCGGTGAATATAAAATGGTCAGAACTTCACCCACGAACTCTGCTGCATCTAGAGAGAGCGGTAAATCAAATGCATCAAACATCTATGTTTGATCAAACATCAAACATCTTTGTTTAGCCCTAAACAGGGGAGCGGTCAGTCAAAGCATCAATCATCTTTGTTCGAGCAAACATCAAAAATCTTTGTTTGATCAAACATCAAACATCTTTGTTTGATCAAATGCATCAAACATCTTTGTTTGATCAAACATCAAACATCTTTGTTTGATCAAACATCAAACATCTTTGTTTGATCAAACGTCAAACATCTTTTTTCAGCCCTCAACAGGGGGGCGGTCAGTCAAATGACGTTTTGTGCCTGATGGAGTTTAACTCTACCCTGGTACGGTGATGAGACAATCGAGAATATCAGAGCCGGGACGGTGAAATACTGTATATAGTTGTATTTCGTTATACATTGTGCAACGAAGCTGGTGGTTGACGAAGTATGACGCAAGAGGCGATGTCCTGCGGCTAACACAAGATGGATGACTTGGAATCTTGGAAAGAATTATGTCTCGGAGACATAAGTCTTTGCTTCGACATTGCCGAGACCATCACGTTACGACATTCTTCTTGTTCTGGATACATCCCGTAAATTTTGGGTCCACGAACAAACGAATGCATTTAGACGTTTGTCTCCATCGAGTGAGTTGACGGCTCCAGGGCTATCGGCCTTCAAGAATAATGAAGAGAAGGATGTATGGCCAGGCATTGGTTCTTCCAACAATGGCGTGAATGACAGAAAAAAATGAAAGGCTATAAAGACTGACTGCTGTGCTACACTTTTTAAACTATAAATGATTAACATTTATGTTGAACGAGCGCAAAACGTAGCTTGAACAACATTAAAATGGAATATTATCAATTTAAGCAAAATGAATAATAGGTAATAAACGAGTTCCAGCATGTATACGATATAATAATCTCTTGTAGCATGGCTGAAAAACAAAGCAAGCTGCTCGCGCAGCCGCTGGGAGTCTGGAGGTGATTGTGATCTCCGAAGCGAGACAATTTCTTGATCGCTTTTTGCTCGGGCGCGATTTCAATTCCTTCAAGGGATATTGAGTTTTTGCTGCAATATCATTGCCAGTAATGGCGGCCACATCTTTGTTTATTGCGGCTTCAATGGCTCTTTTGCGCCGGAACTTCTGTCCTAAAATAGGGTTAAGAACTGCAGAAAAATCTGGTCTTGTGAACAGGTATCTTAAGGATTCATGGCGTCTGCAACTAGACTTTACAGAGCTCCAATCATCTGGCAAAATTTCATTGGCAGGAGAAATAAGTTTGTTACATAAGATAATATTACGATCAGCGTAAAGTTTCATATTATATAAAGTTAGAATTTTTCATGTTCTGCTGCAATCGAACTTTGAATTATTGAACTAACTACAGTGTTATGTACTGAAAATAATTGATGAAACGGACAAACGGACTTCCCATGGCCATGCTCGGATTGCTATGAACGTTGAAGAAAATTCTTTATATATATTACCTACTTAAATATATATTTTTTACTTGCTTACAAGCTTTACCGGATAATCTTCATCCGGTATGCAAATTTGCGTCAAAAAATATCATAGAACACGCCGCTACACCAGGAAAAACTATACGTCCAGCCCGTAATGAGAGGTCATAAATCGACATTAGTCAGTACAATAATTTTTGAACACTTTTTGTTCGATGGAAGTGCCAATTGTCGTGCTTGAGTTTCCTTCGAAAAAAAAATCAGCTTAGTTACACATTTTTGTACATGTGAAATATTTTCTGAAGTGATAAGACACATTACAAATGATTTTTAAGGTAGATTATATTCCACATCAGCAAGGGATGTTACAGGTGTTTAAAATTAGCATTTAGTGGAGAACATTTATCATAAGGAAATAACATCAAACTCTGTCAATTTCCCGAAGAAGAGAGCCTGGTTGTGTTGACGGTTTTGTGCCAAACTTTGCGGACCAGTTTCTGCGCAGCACAAAAATCGCAGCCTCCTCAGCGCTTTCGAAAAAAAAAACAATTTTTTAACCTCGGAAAAGTTTCCCCCTCTTGTTAATAACAGCTAATTGAGCATCACGAGCCGCCATGTACTTAATACTTCTATACAAACATAATATTCCGGAAACACTGTAATTAGAATTGAATCAGAAGGCAGGAGTTGGTGTGATAATATATCAAATTTAAAATCAATTATAAAAAGTTATTACCTACGTACCTTTCTAATACAGAATAAGACATTTTTGGTCCAGAATGGAATTGTATTTGTAGCTGTAAATATTTTACCAGAATGAATAAAATTTTATCACATAATTACCGTACAATACGCTTCACGTTACTCGCACCCGGAAATAATCATCTTTACTTTAGAATTATTGAGAGTGAAATTTGAACCCTGCCTGCAAAAATGTTATTAAAAAAAATCTTTAATATGACACGAAAGCCGTTATTCTAACTTTTATTCCCAAGACAGATTTCAAATTAATCTTTTAATAGCGACAGGCTGTTTGTAACATTTCTTTTTAGATAAACATGCCACATTAGCGTTAGAATCCCATATAAATAAATTAGATTCCCGATCTCTATTACGATGTTATTAACATAGATTGTGTTCTCACATGATAACCTAAGTGTTCCCATTAGAATCCTAAACACAAGTAATTGGTCTTTGAAATATTTTATCTCACATGATGACCTAAGTGTTCCCTTTAGAATCCTGAACACAAGTAATTGGTCTTTGAAATATTTTATGACACCTAGTGGCAGGGATAGCTGAACACTAGTGACACCTAGTAGCAGGGTTACCAAAACAGTAGTAACTGAAATGAGGTAGTTTGAAGTGGATTTGAAATAATCATGAACCGGGCAAATATTGATGTACAATTCGAACATAAACGCAAGAGATGATAGCCTTTCATAAAAAATTTACGCATCATAACTGTTCCTTTACATCAATGTTATTAGAATTGATTTAACTCAACGAAATTGAATTATGGAATAAAATGACGACTAAAATGATAAATGAAAGCTATAACACTCCAACATTTCAGAGAATATGAATTTGTGAATGGATCAGAACTTGAGATCTCAGGGAACAATTCTCGTGGTAATTTTTCTTCGTTTATCTTCAAGGTCCATCAAGCTGAGGGATTCATCATCTGCACAGTAACAGGAGAATGGCAATCAATCTGCATCGACAGCGCAGCTCTACCAATATCCTTTCGAGGATTTGGAGGCAATAAATCCTATTCTTTTTCTCTGTGTCACGTTTCAAAATTTAGCGTTCTTGCGTGCGGTGACGGAAACAGACGGACTTGAGTTTATTGTTGAGCTCATGTACTCAACAATTGAAATTAATTGTCAACCCTTGACACTTATGTTTCCTCAAGTGTAGAAAGTTAGATTTTTTAGGTTTATTGAACAATTTTATTGGTTTTAGTGTCTTGTACCTCAATAAATAAATTTTATTCAACCGACGAATTCAATTTATAACAAACGTGTTTACAAATCTTTTTCGAACCGTTTCAAAAAAAGATTCGAATTTTTCAGCATTTTAATTTTTATTTGATGCCCATTTCATTAAAAACTTTCCAAGTCATTATGGAAATTTGTACATGATTTGCCTCTAGAATTTGAAATAATGCAGTTTCCACCTAAACCTATGAATTCCATAGAGTTGATTTATTTACTGCATTTTTTTCCGTCTTATCTCGAGCCACAGACGCTCCTTATGTAAATTTAAGCTCAAGCTCTGCACGCCAGTCAAAAATACCTCGAAGTTTCGTCTGTGGGCATAAATGCATAATTAAAGGCGGTCACAACTTCCTACTAAAGCTCCTTGCTTTTATACATTAAATTTCGTCTCATTATCGAGCTACGACCCATGGTATTCACGACTTAGCATAGTTACGACTTCGGCCAACAGGACGGTGGAAATTGCATTGTTTACTGGCTGCACTTGGAGCACACAGCTTTAGTTTGCGGAAATTTGTAAATGATGTTGTTTTTAAATTATATGAAATAATAAAATTATATGAAATTATATATGAATATTATATTATATGAAATTCATATAATATAAATTATATGAAATCTGGACCGCTCATATCAATATAAACGTCGGAAAATATTCTATTACTTGTAAACCGAGTTATCTACAATTACGTAAATTAATATAAGATGACAGGACTTTCTTGTTCATATGCGTATAATTATTGACTAGAAAATGCATTATAATTTTCAAGGAGTCAAACAATTATTTAGATGACGTTGGTAGATCAGAAGGCAGGTTTAGCAAATAATAATAATATATTAACTCGTTTGGAATATATCAACATTCATTTTCAAGTTAAGAGAAGCATTGAATAGTGAAATTTTGTTGGACATAATTACGTAAATTCGAATGAGGATACGAGATATCTGCGATGTCTAATTTCGAATTCTATTAGCTAAATTGAATGTATGGTTCCAGACCAAATAATTTTTCGCACTAAATCACCTACACATAATCGTTCAATGTGTTCATGTAATAGTATATAGTACTTACGTATAATCGTTAAGATAAGTTATCAGCATCTTCATAAAATAATTCCCCCGCGGTGCAAAAAACTACAGAGCGATCAAATTAAAATGAAATCTTCTATGCGAAAAGTGAACAAACAGTATTGATTACAAACGAAAATGTGGATTTGACTGTGTTCACCAAAATATTTTAAATAAGTTGAAAAATTCTTACCAATTCATGCGCATGGAATTCCATCTAAATTCGTGTGTTGAAAGTCAAGCAGAGATGAGTTTCATTTTTTTTATCATCGCGCATTTGAGCATTTCAGTACGATAAATTTTTTTCGGAAACTTCGATGATTTTCTGGGATTAAAGTGAAAATCTCTCCCCAGCCTCCAACTTAATCTGCATCCAATTTCGAGTATGGAAGCTGCGATTGATAATTAGCTTATAAATGAAGCCGACAGCTTCACTAAAAATATAATCTGATGAACTTAGCGACTGACTTCAGTATTCAGTCTGATTTTTATTCCCGGAAAATTAGACGATTTATCATCAAATCAATTTGGCCCAGTAATGAGTTAAATGTTATCTCTATGCAATTTTTTTGGACTGACTCCTTCTGGTTATTTTTAGTTGGCAAGAATATGGCAACGAAAATTATTCAGTCAAGTCAAAAATAAAGAATAGATTGAAAATTCTGATTGGATTCCACCTAAATTTCTCCTTGTTTTGATTTATTACTTTATATATGAATTTCCCAGAGCTGCCAGAGCATCGTATCACCTTGCTTTGTTATGTCACTGCCAGAGCATAGTATCACCTTGCATTGTTATGTCCATACCAGAGTATCGTACCACCTTGGTTGCATATGTTCATGCCAGAGCATCGTATCACCTTGGTTGCATATGCCCATGCCAGAGCATCGTATCACCTTGGTTGGTTGGTTATGTCCATGCCAGAGCATCGTATCCCCTTGGTTGCATATGTCAATACCAGAGCATCGTATCACCTTGGTTGCATATGTCCATGCCAGAGCTTCGTATCACCTTGATTGGATATGTCCATGCCAGAGCATCGTATCACATTGGTTGCATATGTCCATGCCAGAGCATCGTATCACCTTGTTTGGTTATGTCCGTGTCAGAGTATCGTATCACCTTGGTTGCATATGTCCATGCCAGAGCATCGTATCACATTGGTTGTTTATGTCCATGCCAGAGCATCGTATAAACTTGTTTGGTTATGTCCATTCCAGAGCATCGTATCACCTTGGACGGTTATGTCCATGTCAAAGCATAGTATAACCTTGGTTGCATATGTCCATGCCAGAGCATCGTATCACATTGGTTGCATACAGTATGTCCATGTCAAAGCATCGTATCACCTTGGTTGGTTATGTCTGTTACTCAAGCGGGGTTGGCGAGCTGTTGACAAACAAGAGCGCCGTATGTCTCCCAGAGACTCTTGCGAGTGACGTTTATTTGCGAGGCTTGAGAGCAGAACGCAAGAGTTCAAGAGAAATGTCGACTCCCATGCGAGTTCTCCGCGTGTGGGGTTGGGTTGAAGAAGCAACGTTGGGTCATTGTAAAGATGCTTCTAATTTGGAACTAGAATTAATTTAGGATCGGGAATGTAGGCTTATAATGTAGGGTCGTGGGCTGTCAGCCTGCAGGCTTAGGACTTGTGTGTTTTTGGGCTGTTGACTGTAGGCTTGAGAGCTGTAGACTTATGGTTGTACAATCGGGGCCAGTAGGATTGTGGGCAAAAAGACTTGGGGATTGAAGGACCGTGGTCTGAAGGCTTGGGGTGTAGGATTGTTGACTGCAGGATAGGAGGCCGTAGGATCGTGGGCTGCAGGATTGGCTGCTGCATAGGCTTCTGCGCAGGCGAAATGTGGGAAGTAGGATTATAGACTGTAGAATTTGGGACGATTGTGTACACTTGGTGACAGGATGCAGTGCAGATGTAGGGAGAGCAGATGGAGTCAGGGTAACGGAGAGCTCGAGATGCCTCCTAATTATTATTGCACTCAATACTCTTGAAAAATTCCCCCCAGGGCTTCAGTTCAAGGCATCACGTAGAGCTTTTTTATGAGGTCCTGGATTATGAAACTCAAGAGCTGTTTGACATTGTAGATTTTCGTTTGATGTTAATCTTGGTTTTAAAAAGCCGAAAAAAATTCCATCTTAATTCTTTCAAAATTAATTCGTATTTCGTAATGGTCGAAGAGTTTTTCGAAAAAAATATCCGAAGAAAATACAGCTACAACAAAAAGCTCTATTGAACATAGCTGAAAAAAGCTTCGTTATTTTTGGTCGGCAGAAAGTATGAAACATTTTTGCTAAGAACACAACGCTTCTCTGCAGTGCTATACTTTCTCGACGGCGTAATACCGCTTACCTGTTGACGGTAACACCTGTAGAACAACTATTACTTAGACGCTGAAGAATGTTATCGCTCGCGAGCAGATGAAGTGCATGCAATGTTTTCACGTTCAGAATCTACGAGCTCCTCGAGAGCTGGTAAGCTGGCGTAAGTCTCTGGTGGCTTGATGAATCGTCTGTACAAGACGCGGCTACCCAGTGAAAATTTACAGACGCGGCAGCTTCTGATTTGGATTACCAGAAGCTGGGGCGACTCTAAATTTTGTTAGGGTAGAGACTCGTCGTCTTTAGAGGAGGATTGAATGAGCTTGCTTACATCTTCACCCTCATGGTGCGCTTCATTTAAATTTTAAATTAGTTAAGTATGTAGATGATGATAGTGATGTTCATTACGCGCGCAGTTTGTGTATCTAGAACATGTTGTTTAATTAGCTAAATATAAAATTAAAGAAAATTTTGTTGATGTGGAATTCACGAGACAAAAACAATTTCTGGCTGACGACAATATTGCAGATCGTAAATGATGTTGGTCTTTACTGAATATGTGATATCACTTGATACTCGACCCGAATAAAAAAGTGTTGAATATTCATCACTCAAGATTTTAAAAATTTTATCAACGTCATTATTGCAGAAATATAAATAAAGTAGTCATGATAGGTGAGATCAAATTCTATAGGCATCAAGGTTTTAGTAGGTGATACGAAATATCAGATGGTCAAAGAGAATTCATTCATATTTGAAACATCAATAAATTCTCTTACTAGAGTGATGAAGGTACTTGAATTTTCTAACAAGTTAATTTCTGATCTCAGCTAGATGGTGTCCATTCACAATACATTATTCGAGATTAAATAAATATATTAGGATTAATGGTCATAACGTAGTACGAAAACAATGTTTTGCAGAATAATTATTGAAGATCATAAAATATTAAATTTCAATCAAGCAGGAGAAAAAATAAGATATAATAGCAGAAAAAATAAGCAAGCAAACAAAGAAGAACATGAAAGCGAATCGACCACCACAAAGATGAATAGAGAATTGATTTTAATTTGCAGACGCGTTTTTAAAGAAATACTAGTGAAAAATACTATCGATTGAAATAATCCATAAATTTAACAAAATATAGAAACATGAAAACATTCTTTCCTAATAGTGTACACCCAAAGCAATAATGTTAGCATAACCTCGATGTTGCCATCAAAGGGCACGGAAATCGAGCAAGAGGCATACACGATAACACGAAATGCAGCCGTTGACGATCTATCTCATTAACGCGTTACGACTGATGACCCTAGATTAGTTGACGCGCGCGTATCATTCATTGCATGGCGTACCTCGCTTGTGTCGTTATCAAAGCAAGCGATGCGCACCACTTGCTCTGATATATTGCTCAGTGTTCTATGTAAACGCTAAAGCTCAGGACAAATCGAACTCAGGTACTGTGAGCGGTTAATTTCAAAGTTCAAGGCTGTTCTCTCCTGCGATTTCTGAATATATAAGGTTAGTGCAAATATGTGTTTGGAATTCAGATATGTTTCAATGTGTGAGCCTTATTCCCTGCAGTTTAGTTTTGCAGAACTAATGGATTTCAAGTCTGAAAATCGCAATCACATCGTGTAATATCCTGCATTGTGGTGACGCAGGATGTTGCGCTGACCTTAACTGATGACATTAACTGAGTTATCCACAACGTTATCTGTGAACATTATTTCGTTAGAAACTACTCGATGCAGTATTTCAAAAATATCAGCCTCTTAGTTGCCAAAATCAAGTTTGAGTTGCCAAAAAAATTTTGTGCAAAATGATTGGTAAAAACAGAGAAGTGCACATTTCAGATCATCAGGACTACTTTCGCAGATTAAAGATCGAATTTGTATCCTTAGATCCGACAGTCTATGCACCAAATTCATTGACAAGCAGTACCAGGTAAAACAAAAAAGAATGCGTCACTTGTTGCTAGATTAATAGTTTCGTTTACTTTTATTCGATTTAGATATTATCAGTGGACAAATGTGTCCGACGAGCTTATTGTGCACGCCCTTAAACTAAACGTGACAATTCTAAGTAATTTAGTTGTTATCATATAGATAAAATTATTTCCACTCTATTGAAGACAGCACAAAATTATCCTACAGCAGGAAGTTAGTAATTGATTCGCAATGTAATTACGTTGTAATAAAGTCTCATGTTGATTATAATAGTCAATTTAAATTATCGCTTGGCCGTCTAAAAGTTCAGCCTCGTTAATTTGTCCAATTTGGAGTCAATGGTAATGGCTTCTGATATTCCAAGAAGTCTTTTCTTTTCGATCGGCTCTAAAATTCCATGGACTTGAGGGAGGACATAGACTGAAGTATAAAAAACTCCAACGATCAAAATTTGATCGAACTTCTGCCATTATTGCGAGGACTTTTTGAATTCATATGACACCTAAACTTTTAATGTTACGCCAATTGCTAATTTTCAATGCCTGTGATTGTCGGTCTTTTCCTGAAGGGATAACTTAATAAGTAATTGTTCCATGGACAAAGAATTCTCATTAAATTTTATTAATATGACCCAAAGAACATCTAATTCTAACAGACTACATTCTCTAAAAAAGATAAGCCTCACACAAAAGACTTAGTCGAAATTAGGTCTTTTCAAATGACTCATAGGAAAATATAACTTAGCAAAGAATGCATACAACAAGTTTCCCAATTGACACGAGCACAACTGCTGCTCATCATCAGAAAATTATATAAAATTTACTAAAAGGTAACACATTTGATTATTTCTGTTGCGAATATCATGGCCAAAATTTCCATGAACAAAAACAATGTCGACGATTCAATGGGCAGAAATGGATATGAGTTCACTTTCAATCAAAACGTCTGAAGTGGAATATTTTTATTGGGAAGTTGAAATAGTCATAACGTGTAATTCAATCTCGTTTGTACAAAAAAAATCCTCATTAGGCTGGAAATAATCGCGCAGGTTGCAGATGAATACTCAAGTAATTTTTGAAGGCCTCCTTCACTAAATGTCCAACTTGTGGAAACTCATTCCTTTCCTAAGAAGGAAAAACTCATCCACCGAGCTAAATGAAAAATCTAAGCCTTCATGTGGTATGAAATCATGAAATTCGGTGCTAATCAAAGCTCAGAAATTTTTGAACGTAATCGCTCAAGCCGAGAAAATCCCATTTACCGACTGGTCATGTAGAGACGCAAGATAAAACAGAATATTATGGTAAAATAACTTATCAATGATAGTGAGCTATCAAGTTGCCTCTGATCTTTCAGCCAAGATTTTAAAAATGTGCGCTCGGCTAGCGTCAGACTTACGAGTTGCCTAACAAAGATGGATGACCCGAGCGACCTAGGCAGATTCCCAACATGAACTGCAGCTACGGCAAATGTCTTGGATTAATAATGGAATTCTAAGCCGGCTGATATGATACGAGAGTCGCTAAAGACGAGACCGTTGAGATTCTGGTGCATTTATGTTCGGAAATCGCAACCAAGAGAAGCCATGAGCTCGCATGGAAGATCGGACAAGAATAAAGAACGTCAGTGAGTTAGAGGAAGTTAAAAAATTTCGTCAACTCTAATGCAAGGCTTGAAAAGTTGAAGTTTCATCGGGAGTTTGCATAATAAATTAACTTTATATATCTTAATATTTTGCTGCGGAAATCATCTGTTAGATTGTACACTGTACAATTGTACTGTTTTGTACAATTATCGAGTAACAGGACTGCAGTAAAAACTCTACGGTTCGCACTCCGAACATTTAACTTACTCGGTCTTGACGAAGGCAAAAGAAGCTGCCGGCGCCAGCTTTCTTAACTTGAGCTCATTACCTCCAACTTGAGTCCTAACTTCTGAGCTTAATTTGTTGCGGCGTATATTTATGTATACCAAGGAGAATCCTCAAGGGAAACTTAACATAGAACAAAAATATTATCTTAATTCTAAGAACAAGTTTTGCTGTGTGAGCATTGGAATCTCAGAAAAAAAAATAAACTGTCCGAATTAAAATAAAAGAGAAGACAAAACAAAATTCGGAAATTAAATAATACAAACAATCCACAGGAAACAACGAATAATTGAAGTTCACAGCGGATTAAGCACATTGCTTAAAATTTAATTTCACTGTAAAACCAAAATGAATTATTATCTGATGGAATAAATAAATAAACACAAAAATACAATAGTATTTTTCGAATGAATTTACAGTGTTTATGAAGTTCCGATGTGAGATCTGTGTGTCACTAACGCAAACATTACCAAATCAGGATAATTATATAATTTTAGGACTAAAAAACGCAGTATGGGTTTGGGCAGAAAAAAAACGATTGATTCGAATAATCGTCTATTTTGCCTGCAAAATTTTTTTCCGGCTGAACTAGTCTAGAAACTGGAAAGAAAACTAGTCTGTAGGAAATTCAGTTACTAAAAGATATGAACACATCACATGTAGTGCAGGTCTGAGCTGTCGCAGCATGTTTCTGCCGAAGATTTTGCTCGGAAAGTTAGTGGGGAACGTAGGAGTTTAGACGGCTGGTAGCTCAAATAAAAAGCTTCGTAAATTTGATTTAGCCAAGCCGATGTTCCTTCCTAAGCTGATGCATTGAGATTTTCGTAGTGAGGAAATCTTAAATAGCATCGGGGCTGTCAATAAAAATTATAAAAAAAGCAGGCGATGTGATGTTCTTGCAACCATATTTTTAGCAACTGTGTATTAAGGTTTGCTATATTAAAAATCACGTAACCTCATTTTTTTCCAGCGGAAATTTCAGCGGGAAATTTTAAAATTAAAACTGCATGTATTCATTCAAAATTTCAACTCTATCCCGACATCATGTCCTGTTAGCCCGTGATTTTATATTTCAAAATTGCTGTTGTCAATCTGATCGTTTTAATTGATATGCTTTTTGAAAAAGATTTTTCTAATGTGTTCTCAAATGAGTGACAGTAAACTCGAACAACGGTGTTCTTTCAGGTTTCGCTTCAGCCGTGACTGAACACCCTGGGAACAACGAGACATCGGCGAAACTTTAGCAATAAATTCCCGGACAGTTTTTTTCTTGGGACCGGATTTTGCTGTAGGTCAGAGCTTTTCAGAAGGAAGAGAGTCAATTGAAGATGACTCCCGCAACGGATGCCTTTCAGTTTCAATAACCAATACAAATATCATCAGTGTCAGAGATCTAGGGCATTCGGATCGCAACCAAACCGATCGTTGACTTTGACAAAGAAATTTGAGATGAGAAAGATAGGGGCCGAGATGGTTGTGACGTCATTTCCAGAATACGCAAGGAATTCAAGATGATAAAAAACATTTCTAAAATGATTCTGAAGTGATTTTAAAACAAGCAAAAAATTAGGATGAGTAAGATAAAGGCTGAAAGAGTTCTGAAGTCGTCCAAGAAAAAGAAGCCGCGATAAATCATTCATTACCGACCATCAGCATGACAGCAACTTCTATGTCACTAACGGCTTACTAAGTGTTGAGTTTCTCCCCTTTCCCTCTGATTCGTTTGTCACCATTTGCACGTTGAAACTGGCAAAACTCGTTGTGTTATGATGTTTTAAAGGGGTGGGGCTAACCTTTTGCGTCGGGCTGTACTCAGATGTTTTACAGGGACCCAGAAAACAAAGAAAACTTGGAATAAATTCATCAAGTATTTTTAAAACTTCACGTTTTCTTTACTTGCGTATTTGTGGTTAACTTGTAGTTCAAGGCAAAAAATGATCGTTGAATTTAATATAGTGCATTAGATTCTTTTCCTTTGAAAGGAAGTTTTACATCATCGAAGTAAGGAAATGCCACCGTGTAGGACTGTAGGTCATGCATCAAATGGCTGTGATATGCTTGCGTTGGAAATATTTTGCAGGAATGTAAAACAATGCATATATTAAACCGTACATCTTCCTAGTAAACGGATGAAATCTGTAATTAAAAGTAGTTTTTCGTAATTAATAATAATTAGCATAATTAATTGTATTAATTTGTTCTGCTACTGCGTCATTTGCGATTAAGGACATGACTTCAAAAAGTCACACTCAGTAGGCCTAGAAACATTACACTCAATAGACCTCAAAACGTCACACTCAATAGACCTCAAAACGTCACACTCAACGGACCTGAAAACGTCACACTCAATGGACCTAGAAACATAACACTCAATAGACCTCAAAAAGTCACACTCGATAGACCTCAAAAGTCACACTCAGTAGACCTAGAAACATAACACTCAATATTCACACTCAATAGACCTCAAAACGTCACACTCAATAGATCTCAAAACGTCACACTCAATAGACCTCAAAACATCACACTCAATAGACCTCGAAACGTCACACTCAATAGACCTCAAAACGTCACACTCACTAACCCGAAAAAAGACGACTGTAAAAAATAGCTGCAAATAAGTTGCCTAATATTTCAAGTTTGAATGATTGTATCAGGTAAATGTTACATAATATTCTAACCTTTCAAACAGCAAAGCCTAAACGGTAAGTATAAATTTGTTTCTTGTAACCTATTTGGACCGCTGCTTAAGTTTTGTCAACAACATGACAGCAGCATGAGAAGTTGCGGATATGCATATTTAATGCATAGTTTTGTGGGCTTTTAGTCATGACTAAAAGCCCACAGTAGTCTTTGAAACGCTGGGCGGGGAGCAAAGAAATAAATGGAGCAGAGGAAAAGTCCGTAGATTTATCATTTATTAAGATGATAGTTTTGCTACTGATATCTTTTATGATTACCAAAATTTTCAATTTTGGTGTCAACCTAATTTACATTCTGTATTGTCTCAAAGTGGATTATAAAAAACGCATTTCACTTCAAAAATATTTGTTCAATTATACATACATAAACTATGATTCCTGGGAACATAACAATTTTCTATGTTAAGGTTTGCGGAAATAAACTTATACGTCCATAAATCGAGTTTAAAAATATTAGCTCTAACTAAAAGCACACGGTCTAATCTATTATATGCGGGGTGCAGAGCAATGAAATGAGGAGGGCAAAGTCAGTAGACTTTTGTTTCGAAACTTGTTGATATTTAAGCTCCTGATACTCTCTTAAATCTCAACTTAACTTTAACTCTCAACTTAAATCTCAACTCTCAAATCTCCTAACATATTTAACGAAGATTTGTAAACTAAAAATTTTTTCAAAACATCAAAGTATGCATTATTTTTAACCATATAAATGAACTCGTACATTTTTTCGGGTGTATTTTTTGTAACCGAATTGGTTGCTTGTGCGAGAACGTGGGAGTTTTAAATTTTACATAATTTAGCTTCCTAGTTAAAAAAAGCTAGAAATACAAGATTGGAAATTATTGTGCATTGGTAGCAAAGAAAGGCTCATGTTTTGTTAACTGCCGCAGCGAACTTGAATCTCCACCAAACTCCAGAAACATATGAATTTTACATCGGCGCAGTGACTCTAGACGTTTCATGTATGATGGTTAAGTCGTTGCGGGATGGTACAGTTAACCAAAATCTGCTACAACCAAATTTAATTAAATCTCCAATAAACTCGGAAAAATAATTAATTTTTCGTGTGCGCAGTGGCAGTATCAAATTTATGTGGATTTTTTGACCAGTTAACCGATGACCCCCACAAAAATCTTGGATCTCCATTAACGTAAGGAAATAATGTTCGTATATTACCAGGGTGCAGCTGTTGGCTGTGATAATTTCTTGTATGTAGGATCAGTTGTTGCCGAATTATGTAATACCCAGGTAACATACCCAGAGTGTTTAGGGACACACACCCAAGGCCATGCTGAAAGCACCACCTTATGACGGCGACTATGCGCCGTCCACTAGCGACACCGAGACTTTAACTGAACTTCCCGGGGCTCGAACCCACGCCTAGCTCCTCCATCTCGGTGCCGCTCTACCGTCGTCACTGCGCATACAGCGGCCCTATAACCACTGCCCTACAGTGACGCGTGTGATTAAGCGAAGGTACCTGCCATAACCAAACTTGTATGGTCACCAAAAGCAAAAATAAGTTAATTACACCCTTGCACACAGGCACTTATAATTCCTGTTATCGGTTTTGTTGTTTCAAATTTAGACAATTACCCAGTAACGTCTACAAACTAACTTGGATCTGAATTTTGCCGAGTAACCGTCACTGAAACATTGTTGGTAACCTTAGCTCAACAACGCGCTACCTCGTGTAAAAATATTTCAATTTACAACCGATCTGCATGAAATTTGGAATGATATATTTTTTCTTACGTCTTCCTCGTTAGTAATCTATTATACTACATAATTTGTGAGTAATATTTGAGACACGTTGTGAAAATGTGCTAATTTTTGCGCATGTACTAAACCACGCACGGCACAGGTCTTGTCGACACGATTTGGGCTCAAAAGTATAGTCAAGTTCTCGTAAAATGGCTTAAATTGCAACACAACGTTAACGTGCCCGCATAAACGATCTTCAATTTTGAACCCATCAGCATGAAATTGAAAAGGCACACCGTTGATGTTTATCGTTTTTATTCGAAATGGCATAGTATCAATAGATGGCATCGTATTGGATTAAAGCGCACAATGCGAATTTTCTTGCACAAGTTCTCAGAACAGAACTGAGCTAATCTGACATAACCCATATTAATATGATCTAATCTAACCTAAGCATACCTAATCTAACCTAACCTTACCTAATCTAATCTAACCTTAAATGATCTAACCAAACCTTACCTAATCTAATCTAACATGACCTTACCAAATCTAACCTAACCTTACCTAATATAGCCTAACCTTACACATAATCTAACCTTCCCTAATCTAACCTAACCTAACATAACCTAACCTAATCTAGCTTATATTGATCGTAAACGTAACTGTAGCGTCAAAGAAACCCGTAACATAGCCTCATTTTAACTCGTGCACAAACCACTAAATATGAATCGATCTGCTTGAAATATGGAAAACAGCCAATCTATGCGTTTGCTACTACGCCTGCCAAAAGGGTCATTATAATTAAAGCAGGATAGACAGTAAGCCACCACACAAGTAGAATAAATAGAAGAAATAGGCCCATGGCCTGTACTCGAATATGAATCATTCATTCCATTAAAACTGATGCAGGTAAATATTCTATTTGATGAAAATGTAACGCAACCTGTCATCCACGTGCAGGAATTTTAAGTCCCGTTGAACGTTGATCCAGAACAAAAGTTTTTTGCATATCCCATAAGAAACATGGTTGATATTTTTTCAATGCCGGTCATCAGAGATTGCGGCTTCTTTGATTCTGTGTTTGACAATTTCCGGTGGACAAAATTCCATTAAACTGAAATTAAAAAGACATTTAGCCTCAAAGCGGCCATGAGAGGCACGCGGCCTCCACAATGACTTTTGATGAGCCTGATTATAAGGGAAGCCTGAAGTTTTCGCGGCAGGTCTCAGCATCAAGAGCCTTCATTTAACTGGCAGAAGGGCCCTCAATACACGACGTTATAAAACAGGAGCGGAAACCGACATTTCAAAGCAGGGGCAGAAACCGACGCGATATAAAGCACGGACAGACCCCGACCTTAATAAGGAGATGCAGAAACCGATATTTTGAAGTAGAAACCGACGTATAAATCAGGTAGTACTGAACCGACATGATGCAGGTGCAGAGACGTTATAAAGGAGATATATAAACCAACGTTTTTGGACAGATCTATAAACCTACGTTGTAAAGCAGGGACAGAAACCGAAGTTATAAAGCAGATGAATGTAGATAAGAACACCTCTAAGAAATTAAAAAGAGTGGCATGTTCATAGTTTTCAAATAAGTTAGAACAATCATCATTCCATGACTTGATTCTCTTTTGAAATGAGCATTGAGCACTACACCAAAAAAATATTGAATGTTCTTTCATATTCAAAGTGATTGGGACGTTAATCGTTTGCATAGTAGATCTGACAAAAGAAAAACTTGTTTCGGATATCGAGGTGATGGTGTAGAATAATCTGAACTTGACCGCGAAGAAACATGTACGATTAATTTTCACCAGTAAAAAATCACTAGATTGCTTTAAAATTTCTAGTAATTTTCACCAGTTGTGAATAAAACAAACCTACTATAAATCAGTACACGACGGTATATCGAAGAGTACGGACGCTATCACATGAACACCTATCGTTCGTTCTGATGAAGAAGTTTGAACGAAATCGAAGTGTTGACTTTCTTGCAGAGTTGTTATCAGATCGCGTGATCCAGCGGCGACTTGGTGGAGTTGTTTGTTGTGGTGGAGGAAGCCTTCCACTTCATCGTTTTAGTGAACTTGAATTAATTCCAGTGCAATGTGTTTGGTCTTATTCAATTCTTAATGATAATAATTTTTGTTTTGTTATGAATAAATTCCACAGCGAACAATTTTTTACTTTTTGAATAAGAGATGCGATGTTATACATACATATTAGCTGATACAATCAGAGGTATCAGAGGGGAAGGTATAATATGAAACAAAAATTTAATAATGAGAAGATCGTTCTCTCAATTACTTTTCATGAATTTGTTTATTAATCATCATAATTAATTTGGAAATAATAAAAAATAAATAAATTCAGGAGTATATCATCAATTTTCGTCAATTATTGGAGATGCCATATCATGAAATATAAATTTCTGGATATTGGACGCATAATCATCAAAACTCATTCAAAATTTCAAATTTAACCATTGCGATTTAATGCGATTTAATTTTTTAATTTTTTACCATTAATAGTTATTGCGAGTTGAAGGTTGGGATTATAATAAAAAATTGCATAACTTCGCCGTGGCAATCCATCCACAACTTTTTGAGGATTTTAGTTAACCGTCCATGTTAACATCTTTTTATCATGGCAATGGTCTCAATTTTTTGAACGCGGTTTCTTTATACAGACGATTTATGTCTGAAACAGAGGTTCTTAACATTACTGATACTGCTTGGTAAACAATAATCTATGATTTTTTATATCTAAAGTTTCCTGTCTTTTAGGCTACTTGCCATAGAGGGTGAAATCCCCATTTTAAAATGAAAACTGTATTAAACGGGGAAAATTGTTGTTGCCTGAAAATAAAAGTTTAAGTACATGCATGCACTTAACGGCACTCGCATTCCATTGTGATTTTGTAATCATGAATAAATTCTTAAGTCTCGAATCCTTTGAAGCAAATTAAGAATAAAACTTGCATCACCTTGCCTTGCTGCACGGCAAAAAAAGCTAGCAGAAAAAGAGGCCAACAACGCGTAATGGGTCGTGAAAAAAAGGCCAACAACGCGTAATTGGTCGTGGAAAAAAAGGCCAACAACGCGTAATTGGTCGTGAAAAAGGCCAACGACGTATAATGGGTGGTGAAAAAGGTCAACAACGGATAATGGGTCGTGAAAAAGGCCAACAACGCGAATGGGTCGTGAAAAAGGCCAACAACGGGTAATGGGTCGTGGTCGAGCCTAGAATTTTCCATAGACATGGCGCCGCTAATGATGACTCAGCGTAAAAGTTGTGCGGTATCGGACAATAGTTTGGTGAGCTTCGGTACCTCGGCCAGCATCTTATAAAAGTCTGACCAAGACCGCAAATAACGAAAATGACTGTAAATAATGGGAAAACTCTGGGATAATTGCTTCTATATTATCCAGAGGAATGAAGACTGCTGCCGCTGCTCAGTAAGGAAAGGCTTGAATTTTTCCTTGTGTGTGGCGATATTAAAGAATTTTATTGAATGTTTGTCTACCCCAGCAGGTAGCAGCTGAATAATTAGGGCAAGTACCCAACTATTTACTTCAGGCTACTAAATAAGTAGGAGAAGGAAAAAATGAGACGCATTTGAATTGCAACATAAAATTTGAAACGCATAATTCACATCCAGACTTATCAGTCTGGATATAAACCAAGTTGCAAATCAGTTGCAAAACCAATTTTATATTGTAACCGTCGTTCGAACAAACACCTAACATGGAAATTTGGAAGTTGCTTTTCGCTCTGTCTTCTATAGTAATAAAACATCTGTAAATGCTCGACTAGAAAAATGATGTTGTTAGAGCTTACCAAACCTCATTTATATCTCCCAAGCAGCCTTTGGGCAGCTTGCTAGCTCGGCTTGACTGGGCTCGGCCAACTCTTGCAACTCTCAAAATGACTATAAATTCGGAAATTAGATTCTGACCAGAAACTGATTTCGATCGGGTGGCCAAGCAGACCCAAAATAAGTTTGCGAACGACGGTTACAATATAAAAGAAAGCGACTATTCAATATATAGCGACTATTCAGCTAAAGCCTGGATGGTTCCCGAATTTTGTTAGGGCTCTGACATAATTGTCGAATATTTCATAAATTAAGACATCATAAGAAATCAAAACTAAAAAGGATGAAATAGGTAATGTAAAAACTTTTGAGGTTGATACAAATCAAGATGAAATTTTGGATTATGTTAATAAATTCAATACAAATACAATCAGTTGGCAACAGCAATATATACCTAAGCCTAATTTTGGCATAAAATTTATGTTACTACAAGATCAATAGGACATTGATATTATAAGGTTTCAGGCAAAAAGTAAAACTGAGTCTCTCTCTATCAAGTCATTGAAATTTCACGGAGTTAAACAAGCTGAATTTTCCACTATAACGTGGAAGCGATCATAGGGAAAAATCGAACACATTCATCGTGAAAACGTTTCCACCCATTTGCTCTCGAAAAACCTTATCGCCTTGCAGAAATTACAGTTTTTGCTCTACTACAAGGTGTTGTAGTTAATAGTTTCTATTCTAATTTCTAACAACTAAACTAAACCAAGTTTTTAATGTTGTTCAAACTAGTTTTCTAGCAACCAATTTTATACGTGAAATCGTGTCTTGTTCAGTGCGAGCTAAACATTAGACACAAGTTTCAATTTCCGGCTGAAACGTGACCTTATTTACGTACAGTTTCTTCAAGTAACTTGAGAGCTTCCATAAGGGGGTGATCATATGGAACTAAATGCGAAAATTGTGCATATTTAGCTATAAACATCGCCAGATAGCAAATGGATGACAGTTACTTCGGCACCTTGGGCAGTGTTGCAAGGTGCAGATTTCTCCATGAAAATACCAAGCTTCTATATAGCAGGCAGCTATTCTGAACTCCTCGACATGGTCTATACGTGCAGATTTCTCCATGAAAATACCAAGCTTCTATATAGCAGGCAGCTATTCTGAACTCCGTGACATGGTTTATACGTGCAGATTTCTCCATGAAAACACCAAGCTTCTATATAGCAGGCAGCTATTCTGAACTCCTTGACATGGTTTATACGTGCAGATTTCTCCATGAAAACACCAAGCTTCTATATAGCAGGCAGCTACTCTGAACTCCTTGGCCTGGTCTATACGCTGTCTCTTATACACATCTAGATGTGTATAAGAGTGTCATGTCTGCATCATAATGCTGCTGCACGCACTGCAGCACCAACAGCAGGTGCCATGTCCGCATCATAATGCTGCTGCACGCACTGCAGCACCAACAGCACGTGTCATGTCTGCATCATAATGCTGCTGCACGCACTGCAGCACCAACAGCAGGTGTCATGCCCGCATCATAAAGCTGCTGCACGCACTGCAGCACAACAGCAGCATGTAGCAGCAGAAGTTAGTGGTTATTTGCCAGATTGGGGGCAAGCGATGCAAGCCAGGGTCGCAGCTGAAACTGATCGTGCGTGTGTCGTTCACTCAAATTTATGACTCACGTTGTTGATGCACTGTTGTTCGATGGCGCAGGCGTCGCGCCGTCCGCTCCATTAGAAAAGTGGAAACGCGATCCATCGGCAAGATCGTGGAACGCTTTACGAGTGCCTCTCTGTGGATTATGGTGTCACTTGATGAATAAGCTTCCCGGATCAGGGAAATGTGCAATGGATCGCTGACTCTACAGTCGTGCAGATTTCTCCATGAAAACACCAAGCTTCTATATAGCAGGCAGCTATTCTGAACTCCTTGACATGGTTTATACGTGCAGATTTCTCCATGATCCCCGCGTGTGCAAGCAAACCAGGCTTTGAAATGAAGCAGCGCGGTCACATGGCAGCTGTAATACATCACTATGGCCACAGTGCCGGCTGTGTCCCAACCGAACTTTTGTTCATAAGGAAAGCCACACATCATAAGGAAAGCAACTCGTAAGACCACATGCGATGTGAGCGACTAGACCATGAATTTGAATGGAAGGGAATACAGACGATTGAGTGAATTATTAACGGGATTTCATGTGAAAATACGATTCATAATTGCAGCTAGGTTTGAAATAACACCATTTGACTCTGAATAAATATCAAGCGTTTTTTTTATTTGAATTCTATTTAATTAACATTAAATTAGGCACTCAATGATAACATCTACGAAACGTATCGTAAATTTTCAAAAGAATAGAAGCAATTCCTGCGTGCCGTTATTCTTCATCATGTTCTATAACCGCAAACAAAAATGCATCGAGGGACCAAAGACAGATAACTAATCGAAATTTGAGAAGCGATAAAGCACTGAGACTCTTTCACGACACCGAGACTCTTTCACGACACCGAAACACTTTCAGGCCACCGAGACTCTTTCACGGCACCAAGACTCTTTCACGGCACCGAGACTCTTTCACGGCACCGAGACTCTTTCACGGCACCGAGACTCTTTCACGGCACCGAGACTCTTTCATGGCACCGAGACTCTTTCACGGCACGAGACTCTTTCACGGCACGAGACTCTTTCATGGCACGAGACTCTTTCACGGCACGAGACTCTTTCACGGCACGAGACTCTTTCATGGCACGAGACTCTTTCACGGCACGAGACTCTTTCACGGCACGAGACTCTTTCATGGCACTGAGACTCACACCAATGGATGTGACACATCTTCTCTAACAAGGAATTTACAAGCAAGGAAAACACCAAGAAAATTCATCACTTCGATATTGAAAACGTTTTGGAGTCCAGCTCCATCATCAGACTGATAAAATAAGTATCTTCTCTACGTCTTTGCCTATAGTATCCCTGCAGCAAGACGCCAGTGTCGAAGTGAGTGTGTCAGTGAGAGGTCACGCGCGGCTCTGCAGTGAGTGCCACGCCAGGGCACTGCAGTGGTGCGTGATGATGGCAGCAAAGCGTGCGGCACTAGCAATAAAGTAGCTATTCATTTCCGAGCACTTGAACAAGCCTATATTTTCATTAATTTGTGTCGGAAAAATGTCTTTTTGTGTCGGAAAAATGTCTTTTGTGTCGAGAAAATGTCTTTTGTGTCGGGAAAATGTCTTTTGTGTCGGGAAAATGTCTTTTCCTCGAGTACATTGCTTGTGTGTAAGCTGCTGAATATTATTTTAAAGTCTGCCAAACTTGAAGATAATGAAAAGGCATCAATTATTTCATATATTGCAAAGTTTAAAACATAAATTTGCTGTGAGTGAATGAGAAGTTTGGATCATAGATTTAATTATGATGAAAATACGAGTGATTGTGCAGTATATATATAAGAAGTTATTGCTCGGCATGGGTACAGCGTTCAAGACTACCAACTACATACTGGTGCGTAAAAGGTTATTCGTATTACATAAATTAATATCTTAATAAGTTGGTTTGTGCAACCTGGAAATATTTAATGCAACCTTGAATTGACGGATAATCAAACGCGTAATTGATAATCAAATTGGTATGGAAAATATGTTATGGATTATCAAATGGTGTCGGGATATTACCTGGAGCTGAAATTTTATCTCAGGTGATTGGAATTACGAGACCTTGCAAAAGTTCCTCTAAAAATTAAATTAAACTATTTAGAATTTATAAATACTAAATTCTTTAATGAAGAAAATCGAATATTATTCAAATTTAGAGACAGGTGTTAAATGTGTGTCTCAGTAATATTAAGCTTTGAATAGTTTTTTTTTTTAAATAACGCGTTATACACGGTGGACAACTTAATAATTTACTAAATTACTAATAATTTTGTAATAATTTAGCAATTTTTTTAGCTCATGCGGTTCATGAGTGAAAACTTACTTACCTGATACGACGAATTTTTAATACAGAGCAAGGTCAGGTTCACCAGAAAGATTATTCTCAATAATACTATCATATAATATAAATGACTGTGATGATAATAATATTGAATAATAATAATATAGTTGACTATAATAAATGGTGATTGACACTAAAGGGATGACAATAATAAATGGTGATTAGATTCTGTGAATTTCAACAGATTCTAAAATAGTTTCGGTTTTAAAAATTTTTGCCTATTGTGGTAAAATTAGTGGTAAAAAAAGGATCCGCTCTCAAGTGTCTTGTGTCCGGCATAAAGCTTGAGTAAATTTGTTATTTTATTTAAAAATTACTGGATGTGTCAGGCGATGTGTCAGAGCGCCTTACTGGATGTGTGTCAGGCGATGTGTCAGAGCTCCTTACTGGATGTGTCAGGCGATGTGTCAGAGCTCATTACTGGATGTGTCAGGCGATGTGTCAGAGCTCCTCACTGGATGTGTCAGGCGATGTGTCAGAGATCCTTACTGGATGTGTGTCAGGCGATGTGTCAGAGCTCCTTACTGGATGAAATGGATTAAAAAAAGGCATTCGTTTTGACGCTATCCGTACAAAGTAGAGATGATATGACATATGTATGTATATATAATGTAATAATATAATATAATGTAATATGTCATGTATATTATATGTATTAATTTTATGCATATATTGCTGGCACGATCAAAATCGTAAATACCTCGGGAGAGAAGACTATGGCTTGTCAGCTCTCGTTCAAAGCAGAAGCAGGCCTCCTGCCTCCACACCAATGCAGTGACCTTGCTAACAATATTTATATTAAATTATTATTATTTAATATTAATTTAATATTATAATATTATTATCATTATTAAAGGGTGGACTGGCTTGACTGCAGGACGCACTCACTGACGGAACATAAATTCCCTTCACAATTGCTACGTTGTAAATGATATAACAAAAATGATAATAGCGCGTCTGTCGAGGACAGTGAAACCTCTTAAGTATTTTCCTATTGTAAATTAGCTATCAGGTTGAAACGGGCTTTCTCCATGCTCGCTTATGTACTGATTAAATATATTGCATAAATTTTCGAGAGTTGTTTTACTAGTGCCTATTGTATGAAAATATTATATGGACCAGTAAATTCTTTTATAGCGTTAGAATATTTAGGCAGATGGAAGGGAAGACGAGTTGATGGCTCAAACGAATTGAAATTTTATTGAAAAATTAAAAATAATAATGTTGAATTTCCTGAAAAATCTCACGATGAAAGTCGAATGCAAGTTCCATGTTAAATTGTAGATCTAATTGGCATTTTATTGATTAACATTACTTTGTTTTCTTATTATCAATGGGAATAACGGGCGTTACTCAGAGGCCTCCAAGTAACGCCGAGTTACGCTGCTATTTTTTTTATTAAAAAATGGTCTAATTAGTTTACTGTTTCTCACAGATCAATTTGCATTTGTCCCAACAATTTACGATTTAAATGTAACGTGAATCAGATTGACACGCAGAGCACAAAATTCACTGGAAATGTGCGGTGTTTGGGCAAGGGCATATGGCGTACCCAGAGTGTCGTGTTTGGGCAAGGGCATATGGCGTGCCCAGAGTGTCGTGTATGGGCAAGGGCATATGGCGTGTCCAGAGTGTCGTGTTTGGGCAAGGGCATATGGCGTGTCCAGAGTGTCGTGTTTGGGCAAGGGCATATGGCGTGTCCAGAGTGTCGTGTTTGGGCAAGGACATATGACGTGTCCTGAGTGTCGTGCTTGGGCAAGGGCATATGACGTGTCCAGAGTGTCGTTTGGGCAAGGGCATATGGCGTGCCCAGAGTGTCGTTTGGGCAAGGGCATATGGCGTGCCCAGAGTGTCGTGTTAGTGTAAAGGCGTATCGCATGTCGTGTTTGCACAGCCGCGTCAGGCTCTTAATGTGATTGAGTTTGGCAGTTGCGCTTCCGCGTTGGATGTCCGAATAATCGACGCTTATTTTGACCAATCCAGAAATGTTCTACGAGGATTTTCCGGCGTGTAAATGCACGTTATTTGTAACGTGCCACCCGAAAGTCCAAATAGCAGGTAAATATATTTATGGCCGATTGTTAGTAATGTATATAACCTGAATGTTTTGAATTTTCTTATTTTGAACTCGCGGTGCGCAAGAAGTTTTGAATCCAACACATCGTCATGCAGTGGGTAATCCTTGCCATCCTCTCATGCCTGACTGATCACTGTCGTCAGCTGCTACCAATATTTTACTGTCTGTCGTAGCACTTACAATTATTTCTCAAGCCTTGAGTAGCACCTACTATTTTTTCTACGCCTTGAGTAGCACTTACCATTATTTTCTACGCCTCGAGTAGCAATTACCGGTTGTTTCTACGTCTTTAATAGGACATAGGTAAAATTTTTCTATGCTTCTAGTAGCACATAGCGTGATTTAATAAGCGTGGTGTAATATCTGACATTCTTTCATACGCCTGATGCAGCATTTACCATCATTTCAACTACTGACGTAAAACATACGACTTAAAATATTTCCTGATATTTTTTATTATTAAAATTTCCAATATATATCACTCCTGACGTGGCACTCGCAATTATTTTTACACGCGCTGTTGCACTCATACCACGTATACGATTTAATAACACCCCCCATCATTTTTGTGCCTGACGTAAGATATACACGTCAATTTTTCAGTTTTGATCGTATATTTACCCAAAATTGCAGATGCCTGGTTTTCAAATAAAAGATTTTCAACTTTCAATTGTAAATTTCAATACGAGACGAATAATTTTCATTCTCTTAATCTTAATGAAGTGAATCCCCTTTACCTGAGCCTGCTGTTTATGCTGGACCAGAAATAACGTCGCATGTCGCGGACTCACTAATCTGGTATCACGGAATGAGCCACAGCCGAGCCCAGCCAATACGAATCAACCAACATGGCTGTGCCACCAGATTACTTAACTCACGCATCCTGTGCGTGAAACCTTCATTCGTGGGCAAAAACAGGCCCATGCTTGATTATTATACGAATATCACATATACAGTTTGTTTTCATTGGTTGTACTTCGTGCTAATTTCAGACTTTACCAAGAAATAGAAAAAGAGAAAATATGTTTATAGTTATCTATTTTCTTCAGTACTTTTGTGACGAAAAAGAATGTTTCATAATTTTGATTCCGGTAATTTGGGTTTCATTGTAGTTAAAAAAACAGCTACGAGGCAGAGATATGAATGCTATTGAATAAAAATATAACTCAGTACTCGCTGCAGTGAGTGACAGAGAGCGCATTTTATCGTCGACGAAATCGTGAAGTCACGGACGGACCGACGGACGGACAGACGGAGATGGTGAGCACAATAGTGCATTCATTTCATAAGTGAGAAAATGCGCTAAAAATTTACAGTAATAGCTATGATTTTTTTGGAACGTTCCAACATCAAGTTCTTCTGACTTTCTCGGCAAAGTTAAACGATTTCAATCATAGAGGAACATTTAGAGAGCCTCACTCACTCAGAGATGATCTCAGACATCAAGGCTGATTCTCGTGATCTTAAAAATCGAGATCAGGTGGATGAGCGCGATCATAAGATCAATAAGCGATCTCTCTGATCTAAGGGTCTGTAGAGCGAGCCAGATCCATCAGTAGTTGATGGGCAAGACAGAGATGAGAAGATGGGCATAAAGCCTCCATGTGATATATCGTATCCATAAAAATGATAATCATTGAATACAAGGAAATATTTTGAAGGGAATTATGTTTGCAATATATTAAACAGTTTAGGCAGGCTTGAGTACGCCATAGTAAGAACTTTTAAAGAGCCAATTGATATTTTTTCCCTACGATAAAGCAAAAAAAGGATTGCTCTGTCAATGTTCGATGGTAAAAAAGGGAAGGAACAACGGCACTGTGCAATATAAAATATTAGTTTATTATCACAACATCTTTATTGCTTTGTAGTTGACGTCTGAAAGAATATGTGTTTTCTTATGCGAATCCATGTTTGCTTTGCACTGATGGTGCAAAGTTTCACTTTCAAAATGCAATGAAATCCAAAAAATATTTAGCCTTATAGCTCTGCATTCGGTCACAGAGATCGAGTGATTGAATTGAATCACAAATATTTTCCCTAAATCTCGATTGGCTCTGTTAAGAAGAATGACTTGACATAAAACTAAAAAAAACTGTAAATAACTGGCATTAAATGTTTTTGATGGCTTAATTAAACGTCTGGTGATTACCGCACGTTAAGCAAAACATTCACACGTTAAATAAAAAGGATAAAAATGGCATAAGTTTGCATGTCAAACAAGAATTGATGACTGTTTGCTAGCTTGCGATTTATGTTTTGGGAATAATAATTGGTCCTTCGATCTGAATTGGTTATCTTTCCTTGTTTTATTCCGAAATAAAAGACAATAATCATAAATTGCGATTCTAAAATCGTAATAGTATAATAATTTCGCTTTTTAACGTTCGTAACACGAATAATAATAATATCGGTTGTTAATTCAGTCCTTCGTTATATTAAATTCTACACCAGGAAGTTGTTTGCAGAAGTTTTGCCATTACCTCGTTGCCGCGAGAGAGTTGAAAGTTGATGGCTTTGAACGATATCAAGTCACGGAAGCTATCTTATTTGAATAAGTCATAATAAATTTGTAGCGAACTAAATTCGAACAGCGAACTGCGTTGGCAATTAAGTCCCTATGTAATTGTTTTATTTAAATTATTGATCTGGTTTGATCATATCTGATATGTTTTTTATTTGAATAATTTTTATATTCTTAAATTTCTTGATTACTCATGTCAATTCATTTGAATTGCCAGATATGATTTTGAGCTGCATGATTGAAAGTTTACTGAGAAATATCCATTTAGTTTCTCATATTTTAGTTTTAACTAGTAACGGACATTTATCTGTGAGAATCTTAGAAGATTACCTGCATCTTCGAAAATATATTTCAATGCCGGTATAATCATTCTAAAGTATTCGCATTGATTGCAGCTCATAGATATGAACCACTCACCGGAGACATCAGCACAAATAGTGCATTATTGCAAATCCGGTGGAGTGCATCCGTGGAGTTTATACCTGTAATAAGGCTGATGTACGTTGACATCTTACGGTGGCCTGGCAGCGTAAAGATTCTCACGAGTGCCCTCAGGGCTACATAAAACGTGTATACTTTCGCCGGTCGTAGAATTAAAGACAGTTTTATTGACAATATTTCGACAATATTTACGTTGGTGAAACATCACTTGAAGGAAAAAATTCGACGCCTATTCGATCGAAAATTAATGTTCGTTGTAGGTCTGTCATCGACTATTCACCGATTTCAGTAATATGTCGAATGCTATTACTTAGTATTAATATTTGGAATAAAAGCTATACCCACACACACGCCCAAAAAATGTTGCGGATTTCTACTTATTACTAATATTCTGAATAAAGGCTATACCAGCACACACGTGCAAAAAATGTAGCGGATTTCTACGCAGGATGAGGGCATCTCAGGTCACCACGATTGTTCAATAAAGAGTTCACGACGCTAGAGTGCCGCGTCACGGCGCCCTCTAGTGGGGTAATGGACGTATCAAAAGTAAGTACTTGTTTCAACGCTACAAGTGATGGTAAATTGGCACCGCAACGACACATGTTAAGCTTTGCGTTGCTCTTGACAGGCTTAATGAGGAAAATCATGTTCCGTGAAGGTAACGGAATCCGTGAAGGTATGGATTAAAATTGTGAAGTCGGCTTGCCGTTTGTAATAAAACTACAAGTGATTTGGCAATATTTGATGTTATAAAGAGCATGACAGCTATTATTTTGAGATGTTTTAGGTTTAAATACAATTTTATTTCTTAAAATTTCACACCGTGAACCGCAATCTTTTGAAGCACTACAAAATTTGAAAACTATTCGAACAGAAAATTTCAACGAATAAGCGCTGGTTAGAGTAGCTTAAAACTGTATTGGTAACTAAATTCTGGACTGCATTGAAAAGAACTGCATTGGCAACTAAACCTTTAACAAAGTAAGAAAAAAAATAAAAAACGGAGGAAAGATAATGTTCTTACTTTTCGATAAGACTGTATTATCACTCAAAGGTGAAAAAATGAACATATACGCATCTTCTATCGACGTGAATTATCAGTAAGCAGGTATAGATACCGCTGAAAATCTAATATTCATCGAATTATTTGATCTAAAATTCTTAGAATTATTTGATCAATATTGCTGACCGATCAGACCAATCTCTGATAATTTATTCCCTTTGAAAAGTGTTCTCTAAAGATAGAAATTGTCCCGTCACAGAGACGCTGGCTGGATAATTGATGACCATTTGTGATGCAACTGAAGCGCATCTCTTATTTGTGGACGACCTTCACAAGAAAAAAAATAATAAACAGAAAGGCTCAGCTTCGCAAAATAATATTAAGCGAGCTAGTGACTCGATTAAGAATTGAGCTGTAATGAATGACGATAGAAAGAATGATGAATTGAATGAATAATTGAATGAATTACCAGGATAGTTAAGTAGAGCTGTTATGAGAAGCTGACAATGGGCAACAAATAAAGCTAAATATTGTAGTAAAAAAATTAATTTAATTCAATAACTTAATTTTTTGTTAACTTAATAACTTTGATCGAACGCCAGGCGTGAAAACAAGCAATACACGTGAGGATTGTCTGTAGGTGATCCAATAGTATTTAAAATCTAAAATATATGTAAATAGGGGAATATAAACCGCCCATAAATCACACGTGAAGGGGAGTGGTACAGAGAGGCCAGCCCATATTGGGCTTCTCAATGGGCTAAGCCAGAGAATTGATAGCCTACATAGGGCAGGTATAGACCGCCCATTATAATTTTACAATGGGCTGGGCAAGTAAACTATTGACCTAGTATTATGTTACACCAGTTAGGTATAGACCGCCCATTGTAACTTTACAATGGGCTGGGCAAATGCAGTACAGGTACTCTACAATGCAGTAAAGGTAGTGTACAATGCGTTAGTAACTCCAGCGATCCCTTCAGTCTGCGGCTAATGCGATTACAGGCGCTCCACGTCTCTACATGCGCACTCTTTTCCAGCACAGGAAACGCGGCCGAAATCTTGGGCCTTTCTTTATTTTAGCTGAAAAACTGAACTCTTTGGGCTCTGGAAGACAAGCGTTAATTCCGAGGCTCTGTTTCGCGTCGCGGAAATGAGATTTCGGTTTCAGGCGAGACAATGTCTTGTTTCCATTGTAGAATTTTTTCCATTAACAATTTTGGGATCTGTTTCGTTGATTTGTTTTTATTTAGGCGTAGGTGTGCTAATAGCCATTTTTGTTCCGAAATTCTTCATTATTTTCTGATGTAAGATAGATATTGAATTTCACAGGTCACAATTTTATTGACACGTTATTTGTTCTATCTCATCCGAGAGGCGGGAAGAAACACCACATTCCAGTCAAAATTTACGTTACTTATGCACATTTTCACAGCAAAAAATAAAATTATTTAATCAAATACTTCACTTATCCCACTCACAATCGAAGAATGTTGAGCACGAAACAAATCTTTCATGTAAATAGTGTCCGAGAATGTATAAAATTATTTTCGAAAAAATACGAAAATTTCAGAAAAGCTTAGTACCACAGGAAAGTACGGGCCAGATCGTTCTACAATATGCTCAAGTATTTCTTAACAATACTTGAGCATAACAATTAACAACAATTCTCATTCTATTCAATATTGTGTTGTTAATGTTGTGTCTAAAGCTTTGACCGAGCCGCCATTGAAGGCGATTTCAGACTTGCTTTTAAATTATGCAAAAGCCAGCAACTACCTGATGTTCCGGTAAAAAAATCACCATTGGTCGGTCGACTCAACAGCTTAAACCATTCAGGAATATGCCACGTGTACTTCTGTGTTGGAGTTTTAATTTCCTGGAGGCGTTCTAGAGTTAAGTTAGAACATCAGCCTTTTCCCACGAAGCATTTTAGTCACAATTGTTCAATTTGAAGAGCTGCCGTTTCTTGAAGGCGTTAATGGCAGAGTTGTCAAGTTCGAAGAGTTACCTTGAAGAGTTCAATCTCAGGAGTTGACTTTATCAATGTATTTTCGATGCTTAACCAATATTTTTCCAAAAATTTGCCTGATTTTTCTCTATGTATGGCCGTTACAGAGCGGAGACCAACAGAATCTTCGTTCTTCTTCCGACGATTCATATATAGAAAAAAATATGGAGCGAGTTCGTCATTTTTTCTTGTACACGTCGGCTGCATATATAGAAGAACAGATCACGCTTGTTCAACAATTTTTTATTGAAGTAAACAGCAATTAGTTTGTACACATTATAAATGACAGGTCAGATGTATGCTACAAGGGGGGAGACTACTTAGAAAGACGGGAGTTTAACATAAAAAACGGTGAAAAACCCACATTCATGCAATACCAAGATGCGGTCAACATGCAAAATGAATATGGGTTCATTCAACAATTCACGCAAAATGCGGTCAACATTCATACTTTATCACAATCGTTGCCGGTATACCAGCAACTTTGCCACTTAACGAAATATTCCTTAGATATAACTATAACTTATAGCTTATACGTATAATAAACATAAAGTGAAAACCATAACATAACTATAGCTTGCTAAAACTATTGCATATATATTTAAAATAGCATTAATGTAACTATACTAGATAGCGATAAACAAAGCTTATAACTATAGCTTCAATATATCATTGCTATAACTATAACGTACAACGACAAGAATATCTTAAAACTATGTCTTCAATATATGATTGCTATAACTATAAAGTACAACGACAGGTATAGCTTATAACTATATCTAGAATTTAAATCGAAATCCCACGATACCTCCGCAACACATATCGAATCATTTGATCTATAATGCGGATTAATCAGACAAATCTCTGATAATTTATTCCCTAAGATAAGAGTGTATCTTAAGGAATTTCCAACGATAGAAATTGTCACATCACAGAGACGCTGGCTGGATAAATGATGACCATTTGTGATGCAACTGAAGCGCATTTCTTATTTGTGGACGACCTTTGGAAGAAAAAAAATAGAAAGGCTCAGCTTCGCAAAATAATATTGAGTGAGTGACTCCATTAAGAAATGAGATGTAATGATTGACGAAATAAAGAATGATGAATTGAATGAATAATTGAATGAATTATCAGAATACTTAAGTGGAGCTGTTATGAGCAGCTGACAATGGGCAACAAATAAAGCTAAATATGTTAGCAATACCTTTAAGTTAATTCAATAACTTGAATTTTGTCAACTTAATAACTTTGATCTAACGCCAGGCGTAGAAAAAAAACAACGGGTGTAACGGTTGCATAATGTGTATAGGTGATGGAATCATTTACATTTAAAATTTCATATAAATGAAAATGAGGAAAATTGACCGACCATACATCGCTCATGGAGGGCGTGAGTGCCAGAGGTCAGCCCTTAATGGGCTTCTCAATGGGCATAGCCAGTGAGCTATTGACCCCGCAGCCTATATTGGGCAGGCATGGACCGCCCATTATGGGCTTAATAATAGGCTTGCCATTATATAATCGACCGTACATGATGCCCTATAGAGGGCAAGCATGGGCACCTATAATGAACATAATAATTTGTTTTTCAAGTATATAATTGACCGTACATTATTCACTGCATGGGACAGGCATTGGCCACCCATTATAACTTTACAATGGGCTGGATTTGTGGAGTTTTCTTTGCTTTTAAGTTTTTAGTGAATTTGCGATTCAAGCAAACAAGTGACATTATTACTTGTACAGGATATGTACTGTATGGTCATTTCAGATATCGGCGATCAGGCCGTGTATCGCAGGAACATTGACTATCATCGAAGGCACTGATAATAATAGCACAGCAGCATGCATCGCAATTCTAATGCATGTGTTTTCCATGCTTGAAAATAGTATAAATATTTCTAATTTATTCCTAAAATACATTCTGCTAGTTAATAAGTTAATACGAAGATATTAACGCTATATCAGAATAATTATTCAGGTTAAATCTGAGGTCTTAGTCGTTTCATTGATTATGATAAGAATGTAAATATCCAGTAAACTCTACGCAGAAAGCAGAAGATTGTTCAATTTTTATGCTTAATCCTGATTACTGAATACCTAATTGACTCGATAAATTCACAAAGCAAGCTAATAGTTAGGCACGTTCGTCATCATATATGTTTGCCGAAGCGCAAGTCATTGCCCCAAAGATTATCTCAAAACTCCATTATCCAGATTGTGTTTTAAAATTCTTCAAATTGTTTCACTAAATTCTTGCTGCAAAGCGCCCAAGCGCCTGTCGCTGGAGTTGCGGTCGGCATTTGTTACACGATTCATATTTCACGGGCGTCGCTAGCTTCATGCAGCACAAGTTTTACGGACATTTTTGCGGGCTTTTTGCCCGACGAAGAAACGATGGCCTGGTTAGGGTAAACTGCGAGGTTCCATACCCCAGATCTGGCCTCGAGTAGAGAACTGCAGTTTGTTTTACCGCCTTCAAATGGATAACTTTGCAGGGTCTTTTCGGTCAAATTCATTTCCGTAAAACACAAGTTTTGTGCGGAGCAGCAAAACCGTAAACTTTTACGCCTATAAAGTTGAGCGGCACTCAACCACTTACGGACTCTGGGAAACAATTGTTAAGGAAGGTTCCAAACAAAACAAAAATCTTATTCATTTTGAATAAGATTTTTGAATCTTATGAATAATAATAATAATAATAATGAATATGAATAATAAGATTTTTGAATAAATTCAAAAATCTTATTATTCTTATTCATTTTCTTATTCTTATAGTGTTTTGTTAAGGTAATGCAGTCAGAGTACTGCGACAATGGCTGCTTTTTCGGGAATGTCAGCCATCTTCTTACGATAGGACAAATAAAAGGGAATGTACATCTGCCGAGCAAGTTGTTGCGTAGACGTGATCAAACCTTATATTTCATCGTTATTTAATTTAAAAATTTTATGATGATGCTACATGGTGATCTCCTAAAATTAATTTGTAAAAATTACGGGATTTTTTATTTTTTCTTAGCGATAAATTTCAACTACAATCGTTAACGATATCAAAAGATTTCTAAAATACAACATAACTAGGAGGATCGTTGGGATATTTTGAGTTTTTCTTCAAAATTACCAAATTCCTACACTTTACAAGGACGGTCTGGAGCAAATTACGCACGTGTTTTCGTGATGATTTACGATGCCTCGTTAAAGGCGCACCGAGCAGTGGAGTCGCATCAATCACAAAACATTAGTGTAAGAGAAACAAAGTCTGGAACTGAACAATGATGAGAAGAAAAAGTTGAAGAAGGAAGGAAAATTTTATGATTAATTCTATGAAATATAAATTGTTCCATTAATCTACATTATTAAGTATACAAATGAAAAATAAATCAGAGAGTTTAATGTGGGATCTGGTCAACGGTCGAAGAAATTATAGGGCTATTGAAATATGAAGAAATGATAGGCAATTTAATAGAAAAAAAAGACAGAAATCATAATTAATACAAAAAACTATGCGAGGTATTTAGGTAGAAGTATAGTATTAGTGATCACAAGTGGAACCTGAATACCATTGTCCACTGACGCTGCAATTTAAATAATTTTTGGGAAAGTTAGAGAAAAAATCTAAACATAAGCTAAAAAAAAGTTCAAAAAAATCCTTGATGAAATAGATCACAGACCCGCAATTTTTCTCGTGGTACACTCAAAAAACAAAACGGGACAGTTACGCCAAAAATCCCGCCCGTCATTAGCATTTGCTTTGCGGCAAGCAACTTGCGGTGGCGAGTGTCCGAAATTATACAAGACATTCCGCGACATCGTAGGCTCGAGAAATTCAGTGAAAGAATATATTAAGATTTTATGCAAATTAATTTAGAAAAATTAACGAAATATAAGAATTCAGGAAGGAAAATTTGCTAGCGTTAGTAACGTTCTTCATTAATTTGTTTTGAAATTGGTTGCACATTTATATGAGTTCAACTTTGTTAAAAATCTCAACTTAAAAATATTTCAATATTTATTAATAGCTATTTTTAATTATTACATAAATATTAATTGTCTGCGTATAAAATGCATAATCAGCAGACGAGAAAATAGAATGTTATATGGATATTCATTGAGGTTTATATATTGTAATGAATTTTTTCCATGAATAAAAGCAGAACTTGGGATTTAGGAATAATAGGAACTTACGATTATAATATGAACTTACGAATTATTCGGAGGTGCAAAAATCAGGGGGAAAAACAAAAATGTATATCAATAAACGAACTTGCGAAATTAAAAAAAAAGTAAAAGCGAGAAGAGAAAGGAACTAACAGCACGTGGAACACGAAGAGAAATTAACAGTACGTGGATAACGAGGACAAAAATTGTAAAACTTAATATCAAGAAAAAAGGAAAAATTTATGAAGCTAAAAGCGTTTTGGGGAAAATTGCCGAAAATTGCGTGTTTTCTGCCTAAAGTCCTGAACTCGTTTACCTGAATAATCGAAAAAAGTCATCACATGAAGAATTTATTTTATTCGAAACGTGTCTCAATTTATAAATATATCATTTATGGCCAAAATATCAATAAATGAAATGAGTGTGGATTAATGGTGACAAAACAATCTTAACATCAAAGACAAAACTGAAAAAGTGAAAGTAAAAAGACTAGCTCATTACAGGAGCTGTAAACTGCAAGCTGTAATTGCACGCCGTGAGTCTTTCAGCGCAGTGTTTTATTTTTAACACAGCGCAATAGTGTTTTATTGCAGTTAGGTGTCCCGAGGCCATACTTTCAAAACTCGCTAAGTGAACGTAAGTACTTACGCTCTAATTTCTTGTCTATGATTGGTGAATTTTACTCGTAAGGCCGTCAATGATTGGCTGACGAACTTACGATCTCTTAACTTTTTTTCTAAAAGTATGGGCCCTGATTTTTGGTTTTAAGTCACCTCAGACATGACCTCGTTCAGATATGCTCTGAAGCTCATTCATTGCTATATGATCCACCACGGAGGTACGCGTTACTTTATCATTACGTCTGTTTATTTTAGTGATAATTTTCTTCAGTGGCGGTGTCTAGAGGTGTTCCATACTATGTTAGCATTTAATATTTATTTGTCTGGTTTTAATTAAATTCTGCCTTTGTTGTTGCTAGTTCTAATTTCTTGTTTATTTATTAATGGTGTCGCGTTAGTAAACGGCGAGTTTTTTCGATGTCTAGCATTAGGGGTAAAACCTGCGAATGGCACCAATGGCCTTTACTTAGATTGTTCGATGTTCTTGCGGATCTCATTCGTATTTAGTCTTTCGGCAGCTACTGATGCCAGATTCGCACATTCATATGCCGGTAGTTTGTCTCTATAACCATTTCATGAACTCAGTACCAATTTTGACTTGTTTATTTTGTATTTACCGATTTTCATATGAATTTATTACCGCTAAATTTCATCAGAGTTCACTTGGGATTTGTTAAGACTTCATCACCTTGGGCATTTTCCTTAGTAAGTTACTAAGCTACCGTTGTTGATAAAGATGTTTCTTGGAACATAGTTTCGTTGTGATGATTATTTTGAACTAAACTGTCCATTTATGGTCTATATTTGGAAAAGTTATTTATCATGCAGTATTATCCTTGTTTTCAGTTTACGGACTCTGCTTTCGAAAATAAAATTGAAACTTCGCTGGACTTTAAATTTGAAACTGATGATCCGTTAAACTCGGTTAACAGTACGAAGAAAACGAAATCCGTCAGATAACCGAGACAAATGGCAGAAAAGCTCCAAATCTTGAATCCGAAACTAAGACTTGTTCACAGTGTAATAGACATGAGCTAAGGAAACGCATGGTTTATTGTTTTTTATTGTTGTATTCCTGTATCTGTCGTTTGTTTATTATAGTTTTCATTTATCATTTTTATTCGTCCTTTGTTTACCACTAAACCTACGACAAGGAGGCGATGTCGGAGTGCATGAAAGACGAGTGAAAATAGGGAAGGAAAAGAATAATGATAATGAGTATAAAGAATAACATAAATAGTGAAAAGCAGAAATAATGAAGGGCAGAAATAATGAAGGCGAAAATACTGAAGGTCAGAAATAATGAAGGCAGAAATAATGAAGGGCAGAAATAATGAAGGGCAGAAATAATGAAGGGCAGAAATAATGAAGGGCAGATATTATGGCCAATAAGCCGGGGCCTCTGCTGCCATCAGCCTAACGGGCTACGGCATTACGGGTGCAGCGCTGTAACGGTTACGGTTATTGTTACGGCAGCCGTCACTGCAGGGGCGTGACGTGTTACAATCGATGTATTGGGATTAATATTCCGTATTCACGATACTTCAACAAATATTCACATTAACAATACACTCACACATTATACATTATATACACTAACAATAACTCTCAGCACAGCTCCTACGCTGGCCAATACTTAATACATGAACCTCACTCCATGCCCATGATCCAATACTTCATACACGTATAGCAATACTCCATGTATGTGTCCTTACAGTATCTATACTTTTAATATCCAGCCAATGCTGATCAAACTCATCCACCTCTCCTTCACACAACTTTAATACGCGCACTACACAACTCGATTACAACTTTTTTTGCCTCAAAGATTGCGACTTCGGTATTGCAAATTTTGGTTCCAATTGAAATTAAATATCGAATCCGTCAGAACCGCAAGCATCGAATCCGTTGAAACCGTAAATATGACATCTGTTGAAAACGTAAATCAGATCCTTCAGAACCATAAATAACGAATGCGTTATAATCGTAAATTTCGAATCAGTTTGCAGCAAAATTGATAGTACTCAAAATTGAGGACTATCCAATCATCTTGATCTCTCGACCGCTGCACTGTCTAGTGATTAGCTAATCTGAAACCAAGCATATGAAAATAAATACGTTGTTCGCAAGCATTGGTCTTAACACCAGCGATACAATATCATTGTATTGCAGGACAGTTCTCCTATCGCGTAAAAATAACCTTAATGATATGAGTTTCGCTTAGCTGAATAAATTGCCGATCACGCAGAGATATTGGAAGCAGAAACGTTGTTTATTTGGGGGTCAAATTTTTCCTTTTAATTCAAGGTTTCTGTGATCAGGAAGGCATACCATTTTAATAAATTCTATACCGACTAATTTAGATAAGAAAATCTATGAATGTTTATCGTCCACCAAGACCAAAGAAAATTATTTATATTTTATTATTGATATCATACGAATTATAAAAATAAATATGTAGCCATGGGAGTATCTTTATACTAAAACGAGCTGGCTTACATCGTGCTTAATCATCGTCTGGCTTAATTAGGAGTCACGTAACGAATAAAGTTTAATAGACAGTCGTCTGTGGCTAGCTACGTTGCGCTCTCTCATTCAGAAGGAACAATGATGAAATTGGAGTATCAATACACTACTTGAAAACAATGGTAACGCTCAGATTCCATTGTAATAATCGAATGATGTTTTATTAATCATAGTTAATTCTCAGACGTCCTATCTTAAACATAAATTGCGTGGATGACAAACCCTTGTTAGAGCTCAGAACTTCATTTACAAAGTTAAAGTTAGTGTATTTTTAACATGAGTTAATTCTTAGTAATTTTTTAACAAAATTAAAGTTCCAAAATATTGATCCGCGTCTGATAACCATTACCGCAGTCGATTTTTTTTAACCCAGAATCGATACTCTACCGGAGTTTGCAACACCCAAGGTAATAAAACGCCTCTCGTTCGTCACCTCTTTTGTTGGACGCCGGGTTCGTTTGAAAGCGTTTTTGAGAGGCCAGGAAGAAAGCTGTCATCTATTGAATAAACGACGCCTGAAAAGCGCCCTCGGGGCCAGCGTGGCGAGGATTTTCAGTTTACGGACACCGGGACGTTTTTGCGGCAGGGTGTCCGAAGCGACCTCGGTATTGATGAAATGCTTTCGCCGATAGAATATAATAATTATTCAACAACATTATTTTCAAATATATATTTATATACATTTAGAATGCTAGTTGAGACCGAACTAATTAATGAAAATGAACGTTTAAACTAATTAGTTTTATCCTGGATGTTCCTGGAAAGTAGCTTTATGGAATTTGAGTGATACTTTACATGCGTAACGAAAATTTGTCAGTAAAATGAGCGTCCACCTGGGGTTTAACCAGCTGCACTAAATATACGAATGCTTGAGTCTCCCATTGAAGGAAAGTTAAAGCGAATGCTTGAGTCTCCCATTGAAGGAACGTCGGAAACGAATGCTTGAGTCTCCCATTAAAGGAACGTTGAAACGAATGCTTGCGTCTCCCATTGAAGGAACGTCGGAAACGATTGCTTGAGTCTCCCATTGAAGGAACGTCGGAAGCGAATGCTTGAGTCTCCCGTTGGAAGAACGTTGGAAACGAATGCTTGAGTCTCCCATTGAAGGAACATTGAAACGAATGCTTGAGTCTCCCATTGAAGGAACGTCAGAAACTAATGCTTGAGTCTCCCATTGAAGGAACGTCGGAAGCGAATGCTTGAGTCTCCCATTGAAGGAACGTCGGAAGCGAATGCTTGAGTCTCTCGTTGAAAGAACGTTGGAAGCGAATGCTAGATTCTCCCATTGGAGAATCGTTGGAAGCGAATGCTTGAGTCTCCCATTGGAGAATCGTTGGAAGCGAATGCTTGAGTCTCCCATTGAAGGAACGTTGGAAGCGAATACTTGAGTCTCCCATTGGAGAATCGTTGGAAGCGAATGCTTGAGTCTTCCATTGAAGGAACGTTGGAAGCGAATGCTTGAGTCTCTGATGGAAGGAACGTTGGAAGCGAATGCTTGAGTCTCCCATTGGAGAATCGCTGGAAGCAAATGCTTGAGTCTCCCATTGAAGGAACGTTGGAAGTGAATGCTTGAGTCTCCCATTGCAGAAACGCTGGAAGAGAATGCTTGAGTCTCCCATGGAAGGAACGTTGGAAGCGAATGCTTGAGTCTCCTGTTGAAGGAACGTCGGAGGCGAATGTTTGAGTCTCCCATTGAAAGAAACGTTGAGAGAGAATGCCTGAATCTCCCATTGAAGGAACGTTGAGAAAGAATGCCTGAGTCTCCCATTTATGCGACAGTTTTGCGTCTCTTTGCCGCTATGTTTGCCGCTGCAAGAGGATTTTAACATTGGCTGCTGTGCTCGTTTGAAGAGTTGTGCGTTCACTATTGATGAGAGGGCTTGGCTGTAAAATTTGCTCATGTGACAGATGAATTAAATTCTCGTTAGAATTAATTGCGTGAAAAGTGGCATGTTGAAAAGTGGCATGCAATTAACTTGGCGTCCAAAGGATTTTTGCCAAAAAAAAATCCAACAGAAAAGGTGGCCCAACAAAGTGTCTGATGACAGGGGTGACTAATCACCGTTGCAGGGAATATTCACATGGAATTTGTACCGTATAATGACTAATTTATTATATTAATAACGGTACATTTCAATTATTACATAAATTTCTCGTATGGAAGAGGCTGGTCACAAGATAAACTTATTGGATGAGTTTCGTTCTACTAAAATGACTTATGATAGAAGTGCCTATCCTCAAAATAATTTACAGTAATAGTTATTAACAATAATTATGATCATTGTAGAAATTTACCGACTGTTGATAACATTATTCGTCACGGAATGATCAGTCTCAAGCCTACGAATTTGTAATTTCAAGTTTACAAATTTCAAGAATTGACACGTCATCTCCATGTCGGCAAACTGTGCAGCTATATGACCGTACAAAGGATGTCAATAACGTCTTCTTATCAAAACATTTATAATAGCATCGTACCAGTTGAAACAGCAATAGCTTCGTGGAATCAAAACAAAATATGTAATTGGTGGTTTGAATATTAACCCGCGGGAAGTATGAGACTCTGATCTTCTCGAAGGTTGGCCTGCCTGTGATTGGAAGAATTGCTAGGAACCTCACAGATGATCAGCCGATGGATTTGATAGATTTCATAAATAATTAATTTATTCAACAGGCGATATATTATTTTCACAATAAATGCAATGAATTTTTATTGGTTTACCTTTTTAGCGCATTTTCTCATTTATGGAAAAATGCACTATTGTGTTCGCCATGTCCGTCTGTCTGTCTGTCTGTCCGTCTGTCCGTGACCTCAAGTTTTCGTCGACGAGAAAATGCGCTCTCTGTCACTCACTGCAGTGAGCACTGAATTATATTTTTTTATCTTGCAGATAACTTTACTTTTCAATTGAAGTATTATTGGTAAAAAATTATTATTCAATAACGATTATATTTGGTATTAATTTTTGCGAAAACGTTTCATGATATATCACCGTAAAAAAGCTGCGAAAACGTCAAATAATTTAATTAATAAATCCGCAATATTGTAGTTGCAAATCATTTTGTTTTAGTCAGAGCACGCAGGCTTGTGAGAAACTATGAATTTTATGAATGTTGTTGCTTTTAAATCCTTGCATTTAGACTGCATTGTCTATAAATCCTTGAATCTGAGCGGATTAATGAAGTGCAACAGGCAAATCCTGATGCTTTCAGGAGCGAATTTAAGCTATGCAGCGAAATTAATCCGGTTCAGAAACATCTCGGTTAATTAAAACAAATGCTTGATAAAATTAAATGAATCATACGATTCATGGGAGCATATGCAGTATGCACCCATGGTTTGCACAGAGGAACACATGCTTGCATATCAGTTATGATGGCAGTGAAAAAATACTTCTAATTAAAATAAACTATTCCTAATTAACTGCTAAATGTTGAAATATCATTATATTGATGATTTAAAGTTACTAAATAAGATTCATCGCAGCCTTTATACTGCAAATGTCAATGTGATGAGAATTTCTTAATTTTTAGCATAAGTTCACTGTAATATTATTGATGAAAATGTTTACCGTTAGAATTCACTTTCCGCCATTTTTTCATCAAAAGAGCTCGGTGGCATTAAGGATGAATTATTTTGAGGTGAAATGATTATCGCTATTGTTATATTGTTTCATTTAGCTATTGTAATCGTTTTCAAATTACTTATGCAAATTCCGATGATTAATCTTTCCTATACTTTCCCTAAATTCCTTTTATTCCAGAATCAACACATGATGGAATTTTTATTGAAAAAATGTTGCAGTTATGCCAAGAAATTACATTCATGATTCGAATTTAAGAAACATTTGTTTATGTTTATTTATAATATTTAAAGTTTATTGTTATATTGTTTTTATTGTAACTACGAGCATAATTATATAGGTAATGTCGCTGGTATGTCAACGCCTGCATCAGAAAACGTTCAGTGCGTCTATGACAGTGTGAGTGAGTGGGTGTAGCTTCGAAGCCTGAATTTTTCCGCCGTCAACTTCAAAATTGTGCAACATTGACCTCTACAATATACATTGGAGATAAATTATGTGTCTGCAATCGATCATAATATATTTATTGCCGAGAATTTGAAGACAAAAATTTTGATACGTGTCTTGGCAACCTACTTAAATAACTTTGTTGTAAATTTGATAGCCAAACAGTCTAAAACTTCACCAAAGTGGATTCTGTGGAGATGCTTGGGCTGTGCATTTAATTATGTAGAAAGTGAATTTGAATTACTTCGACTTGGTATGAATTTTTTTTATTAATGTCCAGATTCCAAGTTCATGATCAGCTGTCATTATCAATTGAAATTATCAGCCGTTGTGAGTTAATTGAATGAGTTTCGAGGTTTAATAGGACAATTATCCTTATTTTAAGCGTTATTCATCATACAGCAATCACTGGATATTGATGCCACCTACACACTGGATATTGGAGGTGGATATTGATGCTCCACACCCCGGTAGGAGGCTAATATCCTCCCAATATCCGCGGATCCAAGGAAGCCTTCTTCTAAGTTCTTGCAACGGCTGCTATCTCGTGCGCGGTGAGTTGAACTACTTCGTCGTTTTGCTAAACGTTTAAGTTATTATTTAGCTAATTATTTTGCTTATCGTTTAACCTAATATTTATCGAATTTATAGCTTATATATATATATATGTAAAATCTATATAATTATATACTAATATATAGCTTATTATTCGTAAAGTGTTTATATCAGGAGTTTGCTTAAATTGGAGGTTGACTAAGAATTTCGAAGCACAGAAATCATGTGAATTTGTCATCTATCCACTCAGGACCTTTGAAGTCTTGCCATGTGGTCTTAGGTCCTTGTATTCACCATGCATATGCTCTCTAAGTCTCAAGTCCCTCTTATATTAAATATACATCTTGGGTCCCTGTTATATTAAATATACGTCTTAGGTCCCTGTTATATTAATTATACGTCATTGGTCCCTGTTATATTAAATATACGGCTTAGGTCCCTGTTATATTTAAATATACGTCTTAGGTCCCTGTTATTTTAATTATACGTCTTAGGTCCCTTTTATATTAAATATACGTCATTGGTCCCTGTTATATTAAATATACGGCTTAGGTCCCTGTTATATTAAACATACGTTAGTGATCTATACGTAATACGTTACGTTTAATAGGTACATTTGCGTGTACATTGTAATTGCAGCGCTGATTGGTCAACACGCTCTGACATTTCAAGCCAATCAGAGCGCATATCTCTTTGTTAGACCGTGTAGGGAAGACCGTGTTTTGTTATCTCTTTGTTAGACCGTGTAGGGAAAACCGTATTTTGTTATCTCTTTACTAGACCATTTAGGGAAGACCGTGTTTTGTTATCTCTATGTTAGACCGTGTAGGGAAGACCGTGTTTTGTTATCTCTGTTAGACCGGGTAGGTAAACCGTGTTTTGTTATCTTTTGTCAGACCGTATATGCAAGATTACAATGCACTAATGCCACATTATTTCCACGCAAACATTTGGTGAAGGAGCGAGATAATAAGACCTTAGGAACTGCATGCGCTTTGTTGCGATCTTGAACCTGAACCTCGTTGACGTTCTGGGCCTATACTTTCAAAAAAAGTTTAGAGATCGTAAGTTCATCAGCCAATCATTGACGGCCTTTCGAGCAAAATCCACCAATCATAGACAAGAAAATAGAGCGTAAGTATTTACGTTCACTTAGCCAGTTTTGAAAGTATGGCCCCTGGACCACAGCAGAAATTATAAAGATAAACAAAAGAGTGATAATGCTACGGCATGCTTTGTGTCCAATTTTTTATTGCTATAAATATACTATGAGTACCAACTCAAGTTATAAATGCGAAAACGAACGGAACCAAATGAACTGGTCCTTCTCTAAGACGTAAACCTTATTAACACGTGAATAATTCAACGTACAAATGATATAAAATACTAACGAAATCAATTTTAATGCATAGATTAAGCCAAGGGAAAATCGATTGAATAAAACTAGCAACGTCAGAGTATGGATATGGGCTACAGCAAACGCCCATTTTACATCGTTGAGTGCGTAAGAAGTGGGGTAATTTTTCCGGTCAAATTTCTCGATTTTATTTTTTTATTGCGTTGGCCGACAAAAATTTATGATAACCGTACCACGTCATTAAACTGTAAAATGTACAAATAAATTAAAATTAAATTCTTTGCAACGGAACCTACACATGTACTAGTATACTGTATATTGAAGTAAGGACCTTTTTGTCCGCGGACTTGGCCGTTTTTGGGCCATTTGGCAGCCTTGGTGTGTCATGCCGCACTCAGCGTGGGCATTATTTTCATTATTGTGGATATGGCCACAGTGGCTAATGCTTTGAAGTCAATCCATGCTCTTCCAGGCCGCATTGGCTAATGCTTTGAAGTCAATCCATGCTCTTCCAGGCCGCAGTGGCTATTGCTTTGAAGTCAATCCATGCTCTTCCAGGCCGCAGTGGCTATTGCCTTGAAGTCAATCCATGCTCTTCCAGGCCGCAGTGGCTATTGCTTTGAAGTCAATCCATGCTCTTCCAGGCCGCAGTGGCTATTGCTTTGAAGTCAATCCATGCTCTTCCAGGCCGCAGTGGCTAATGCTTTGAAGTCAATCCATGCTCTTCCAGGCTGTCGGCTACGGAATGGATCTCAGCCAGGTTCCCGGCGACTGTATAAGAAATATCTAAAAGAGATAGTGAGATTCAAAAGGAAATGTTTCGTCTGCAAGCCGCCAGAATTATCTTAGAGACTCAAGAGAAACTTCCTAACTATTCTGAATTAATAGCGACTAAAAATTGTAAACTCAGAGAGTCAACTTGGCCGCTATTTATGTAGATGGAAATTTGCATACGAGCTCGGAGTGAAAAGCTGCATTTTGCTGCCGACTGGAGGAAAAACACCCGCTGAATTGCTGGGCCAAATTCATGCAGCCTTCGCTTTGAGCGGATGAGGAAAGTGGAACTTCCACCTGGCATTTAGGAACGTTTTGCTTGTCCTTGATTGTGTGAAGGCGGAAACGTTCTTTAATGTGCGAAGGAGAGAACGTTCTTTATTGTGCGATGGAGAGAACGTTCTTTATTGTGCGAAGGAGACAACGTTCTTTATTGTGCGATGGCAAGAATGTTTCTTATTGCGTTAAAGATGAAACGTTTATTGTTTGTGGGAGGAAATGTTCTTTATAAAGAGGAAAGGTTCGGTAAAGAATGCCATGTAGACCTGAATATTTGTTTATTTATATTAATTATTAAGCCGGAAATGTCCATATGTATTTAGGGTAAATTTCAAGTTTAAGGCGAAATTCATTTTAGCGAAAATTTAGAATTTATTCATGAAGCAATGTAATGAAGAAAGAAGTAGGCATGCTTGTTAGTAACTAGCCTGAATGTGTTACAATGATACAATTCTCGACAATTTCACGATGAAAAATAAAACGAAAAGCATTATATTTTATTGAGCTGTACAATCAATTTTAGTTAATAACATGAATTACGATTCCAAATTTAGAACTCAACAGAACTATTCAGATTTTAAAACCAACGATACGATATAGAACCAAAAACTCAGGAAATGCTGTTCAAAACCCTAACTCGACGAATACAATTCAGAACTTGGATCCAAGAGATTCAATTCAGAACTCAACACTCGACATATGTTATTCAGAACTCAGAACTCAACAGACTCAACATAACTCAGAAGTTAACTAAAGACCTGACCTACTCTAATTTTAATTGAGTCCCCCATGATAAGATTATATTCCTCGCAGTGTTCAGTTCAGCGTTTGATGCTCGGCGAGTCGAACTCTGCACGAGTCATCCGAGCTTAATTTAGATCTTTGAAGTTTTGATTTAATTTGGTGACTCGAAGAGATCTTAAAATTCCCTTCATGGTTGAAATATTTTCTGAATGGACTAAGAATAGATTTTGTTTGTAATGAAGATGAGTGAATTATAATCATCTTTTATCCCGAGACTTCAATTAGATCAGTTAAAGTACAAGAAATTTGTTAAATATACTTGATGACTTTCAAATTCTGGTAACTGGAAACTAAGACACGAAAATGGCTGCGACGATTTGCGGTTCATTCAGAAAACATTGATTTCGTATCACTTCTCTTTACTTCTAGAATTTAAAGAGTTTTATGTTGGTTTTGTTAATTCATTTGCAGCCGTTTATCTTGGTCATTTTCATTCAAACTTTTTATCCTCTCACCTATTTTGAATACATCGAGTAACTATGTTATTATGATTGATCATGACGACGTTGCTGACACTCGTCCCCTCGTTAATCTGTCAGCCAGAGTGGCAGTATAAGGACGCTGCTGACACTCGTCCCCTCGTTAATATGTCAGCCAGAGTGGCAGTAAGGACGCTGCTGACACTCGTCCCCTCGTTAATACAATGTTCCTGTGCCCACTGTAGCGGGTGGGGCAATGTTCCTGTGCCCACTGTAGCGGGTGGGCCAATGTTCCTGTGCCCACTGTAGCGGATGGGGCAATGTTCCTGTGCCCACTGTAGCGGGTGAGTCAATGTTCCTCTGCCCACTGTAGCGGGTGGGTCAATGTTCCTCTGCCCACTGTTGCGGGTGGGGCAATGTTACTCTGCCCACTGCAAACAAATTACCGAGTGTTCATCCAGATGCATTGCCATCAAAGGTCCGCCATGCTGTCCTAAATGTATTCACAAAACATTTGAATTTCAGGAAAGAAGGAAATTTCAGGAAATCGAACAAATTTCCCGAGCCAAGAAAAGCAAATGGTTGTGCATATTTTTCAAAACAGATGAATTTATAGAAGACGGCTAATTTAAATTCAATGAAAAGCATTTTCCTGTCATTGTGTTCAGTTATTTATGAGATAGCATTCATGCTGAACTGGGTCTCGTTAAGAGCTGCGTAAACGTATCAATTTATCTGTATCCTTAAAACCAGTAACATGAATTACGCTCCATCTCATATTGAGCTATTGAACATTTTTTATTTAAAGACAATAATTACAATTCAGAACCCAGAACCCAAATGATGTTATTCACTACTCAAAACTAAACAGACGTTATTCAGAAGCTAGAATTCAGCAGAGGTAATATAAATCAGAAGTCAGCAAAAGACCTGCCCTACTCTAATTTTAATTGAGCCCCCCATGATGAGATTATATTCATCGCAGTGTTCAGTTCAGCGTTTGATGCTCAGCGAGTAAAACACTGCATGAATCATCCGAGCTTAATTTTGGTCTTTGAAGTTTTGATTTAATTTGATGACTCAAAAAGGATCACGAAAATCCCTTTATAGTTTGAATATTTTCTGAATTTGACTATGAATAGGTTTTGTTTATAATGAAGAACAATTAAATATAATCATCCTTTATCCTGAGCCTTCAAGTAGATCATTTGAAGAAAAAGAAAGTGTTCTATTTACTTGATTACTTTCAGTTTCGTCAACTGGCGACTGAGACGCGAAAACGGCTGTCACGATTTACGATACATGCAGAAAACATTTATTTTCTTAAAATTTTTTTTACGTCTGACATTTGTTAAAATTTACATTGGCTTTTCCTTTCTTTTGAGGCAGTTATTCTTGTAATCCTCAACTAGCCTTTTTACAATCTTTTCTATATTGAATCGATGGAGGAACTTTGTTTTATGATTGACCACGAAAATGTTGTTCAATTTTTAAAGCCGAATTGCAGTACTTGTCTACCGCTCTGCTATCTTTTGGATCCGTCAGAGTTATCTTCTAGATCATCCTTTGACTTGACACTAGCACCGAACCGTCCTATGTGTAGAGTACCTTCTGCTGACAATTTATCAGGCAATGTGCTTGGGGGCCGCTGCTGATACCGGTAACCATGCTTGTTTACCAGGCAATGTGCCTAGAGGCCGCTGCTGACACCGGTAGCTGCGGTAATTCGCTTGTTAACATAATATAACGTAACATATTGAACTCGGCGCTGAAGTAAAGGCCTGATGTGGCCTGTCGCCGATTCTTTTCCTTTTCGTGCCTTGTTCAAAGAAGATCTAAAATCGTGTCATTTGACCGGATCTTTTTAGGGCTGACGATAGTTTGAAGTAGCTACTTGACTTCCACCGAGTTCGATAAGGTGCTATCCTTATCGAACTCGGTGGAAGTCAAGTAGCTACTTCAAACTATCGTCAGACCTGAAAAGATCCGGTCAAATGACACGATTTTAGATCTTCTCAAATTTCAAATCTGAACATATATTTTTCCATAGCATTATCTAGTCTGTTCTTGAACGCGTTCATACTTGGAGCGCCAACGATGTCATTGGGGAGGCTGTTCCACAGGTCAGTGATTCGAAGCGAGAAGAAATTTTGTCGCGTGGAGAAGTTGCAGCGCAGTTTTTTTAGTTTTAGTATTGAAGTATTTGGAGTCAGCAGCTGATAATAATGTACAGCAGTTAAAAGTTGACCCAAGCAATGTCTGAAGGATATTGCTGATACTAGACGTTACGGTAGTGTGTTCAGTGATCCTTCAAATTGTATTCATCCATTGACGTGTGCCGATACTGGTCCCCTCGTTAATCTGTCAGCCAGAGTGGCAGTAAGGACGCTGCTGACACTCGTCCCCTCGTTAATCTGTCAGCCAGAGTGGCACAGCACCACGTCACTCCGGTGTGTCGTGTGCAGGGTCTGACTGAAGCGCAGACCACAGCACCACGTCACTCCGATGTGTCGTTTGCAGGGTCTGACTGAAGCGCAGATCGCAGCACTGGCTTCACTAAATAGGTTCCAGACCATCGCAAATGTACTTCTAGCCGGGGCAGTGGGCTTGTAACTTTGATTTTATATTTACTCTGAATTTTACTACCTACTACTTATAAACACTTTTCATTTATTATATGCGACCATAGAAAAGTGGTACAACTTATGCTAAATTATTTAGTAATTATATTTTGTTTCGTTTGAACTTACTCGGACACTGACATGTAAATTGAGGGTTAAGCTGATTAAAAAAGTTTTTAATATATCCATAATATACGTGGCTTCCAGCAGGCAATGTCAGGTTGAATTAACGTTGAAACAACGAACTTCGCGACGTTGAAACACCGTTGAATATTAGTCCTGAATGAAAAGTTAATCAACGTAATTATTTCAACGTCTTTTTCAACATTTCAACGTTGTTTCAACGTTGAAATCGCGTGAATGTGTCATTCATGATTGAACATGTTAACCTGATAAAACCTTTTAAAAATGTGCATTTAACGTCAGAATTCTACGCGATTTCAATGTTGAACCAAAGTCAAAATGTCCGATGTTGATAATGTGAAGTTGATTCACTTTTAATTCTGGACTAATATTCAACATTATTTCAACGTCACAAAATTCGTTGTTTCAACGATGATTATTAAAACCTGACATTGCCTGCGGGGTTAGTTCTGAGAAAATCTAACTTTGATTCATATGCCGATCTGGAATTTTTTAGAAGTCTACGGATATTACCACCAGTATTTGAGTTAATCACACTTCCCTGACAATTTCAATCATGGAAAAATGTCTTCAAAACTGGTTGTGCATTTTAAATTCTCAACTGTATTTCAAGTAATAATTTCAGTATTATAGTTATGGCAACTGTAAAGCAGTTTCAAGCGATCACTCATCTACGCAAGACATCACATGATCGTGCTTAAATTTTTTTTCTTCTTCGATCTCATGGGCTTTCAAATTGAAGACTTTGCTCTATTGCACTGAATACAAATAATAAATTTGTCATGATTTCAGATCGAAATTTTAATCGTATAAATTCTTCGCTAACTTGAATTTTATATTTCTACATAATTATGATCCATCAAACTTCCTGAGCTTGTAAATTTATGAACGTGATTGCATTGTTATTATAAACAGGCCAGGAAACCTCTAACGAAAAATTTAAGGCTTGAAGTTCTGATTTTGCAAGACTCGAGCTTATATTATTAGAAGTAGCCGTGGTAAATTATCAAGTCACCGCAGTAAACATTAAGTAGCCTTAGTAAATTATATAGTAGCCGTAGTGAATTGAGAAGTAGCCGGAGTGAACTATTATGAAGCCGTAGTTAATTAACAAGTCGCCGGAGTGAATTAGAAGGTAACCGTAGTAAATTGACTATTTGCCGTAGTAAATTATAAAGAAGCCGTAGTAAATTATAATGTAGCCGAAGTTAATTGCAAATTAGGCATAGGTAGTAAATTATGAAGTAGCAGTAGTAAATCCAATAGTAGCCGTAGTAAATTACCCAGTTGCCTTGTATATTACCAAGTAGGCGTAGTATGTTAGAAAGTAGCCGTTATAGTAAATCATAAAGTAGCCGTATTGAATTTTTATGCAGCCGTAGTAAATTGCCAAGTAGCCGTAGTAAATTATAAAGTATCCGTGGAAAATTATAAAATAGCCGTATTAAATAACAGAGTATATATCCGAAGAAAACTAATAAGTATCGATAGTAAATTATAAAGTATCCGGTAAAGTATTAAGTAAAGTATAAAGTAAACTGCAAATTTTCCGTAGTAATTATGAAATAGCAGTGGTATATCATAAAGTAGCCGTAGTAAATCACCAAATAACCGTAGTAAATTATCAAGTATCCGTAGTACATTATGAAGTATCCGTCGTAAATCATAAATTATCCGTATTAAATTATAAGTAGCCGTAGTAAACTTTGTTGTATGAAATCCCTCTCATATATGATTAAGAGGCGCGTCTAATCGATTTTCATCCAAGGAAGAGCAAGGCAAAAAAACTAGGTATTCTGGCCAGGACATTTCCGCATCACTTGTGTTTTTTATTTTAATTTTAGTCGTCGTTAGCTGAGAGATTGAAGATGAAATTTATTTATTGTTTAATAACAAGTAAACGTAGTTCTTTCTTGTTGGGTAATAAATTTTAAATCCACCGTCCATTATTCGTACAAAAGTAGAAGTGAAGTTGATCAAAAGCTGTCACGTGGGCGGAGCAGGCAAGACGGCAGCAATAAAATAACAGCCACGCTGCGGCGCTTCATTATCTTGCCTTGCCACGCAGCGGCGCTTCATTATCTTGCCTTGCCACGCAGCGGCACAGGGTCTGACTGAAGCGCAGACTGCAGCACCACGTCACTCCGGTGTGTCGTGTGCAGGGTCTGACTGAAGCGCAGACCACAGCACCACGTCACTCCGGTGTGTCGTGTGCAGGGTCTGACTGAAGCGCAGACCACAGCACCACGTCACTCCGGTGTGCCGGGTGCAGGGTCTGACTGAAGCGCAGACCACATCATTGGCTTTACTAAATAGATTACAGACCATCGCAAATGTACTTCTAGCCCGGCTAGTGGGCTTGTAACTTCGATTTTATATTTTCTCTGAATTTTATTACCACTCAGAAACAAATTTCATTCATTTTATGTGACCGTAGAAAAGTGGCACAACTATTGCTATATAATTTGCTAATTATATTTTCTTTCTTTTGAACTTGCTCGGACACTGACATGTAAATTGAGGGGTAAACCGATAAAAAAAGTTTTTTAATATATTCATCATATACGTGGCTTCCAGCAGGCAATGTCAGGTTAAATCAACGTTGAAACAAGGAACTTCGCGATGTTGAAATAACGTTCAATATGAGTCCAGAATGAAAAGTTAATCAACATCATTTTTTCAACGTACATCCAGTATCGAAATCGCGAGAATGTGACATGCATGAGATAACATGTGAACCTGATAAAACCTTTTATAAATGCGCTTTTCACGTCAGAATTCAACGCGATTTCAACCTTGAAACAAAATCTAAATGTACGACGTTGAAATAATGACGTTGATTTACTTTTTTATTCTGGACTAATATTCAACGTTATTTCACCGTCATGAAGTTCGTTGTTTCACCGTTGATTTAACCAGACATTGCCTGCTGGGTTAGTTGAGAAAATCCATCTACTACTGAAATGTTGATCTGGAATTATTTGGAAGTCTACGGATATTACCACAAGTATTTAAGTTAATCTCATTCCCCCCCAAAATTTCAATAAAAAATTGCTTCAAAACTGGTTGTACATTTTAAGTTCTCTACTGCATTTTAAGTATTAATTTTAATATTATAATTCTTGGAACTGTAGAGCATTTTAAATCGATCAATCGTCTAAAGAAGACATAACAAGATCGGGCTTCATTCTTCTTTGGTCTCATGAGTTTTAAAATTGAAGACCTTGCTCTATTGCACAGCATACCAATAATAAATTCATCATGATTTTAGATCGAAATTTTAATTGTATAAGTTCTTCGGTAAATGGAATTGCATATTACTTCATAATTATGATACATCAAAAGCCAGAAGCTTCCAGAAATTCCTTCTCAGACAAATAATACGGCAATACCTGGCGAAACAACATTTAGTACTTGCATTTCGCCTTTGGAAGATGCATATAGCTGCTAATCTGATGAGGAATAAATTTTCTAGATATATAATAACTAAACATACCTATTTGAATGCATGAAAAAAAAAACATATTATGGCAGAAAACTACGGTGTTGTATCATTACTGATTCACATACATATGATGCAGAGAAGTTGCCCATATACGCCTTGTATCAAAAATGATACAACGACATTTTCTCCTATTCAACGAAAACAAATAACTTGAAAAGACTTATTGAAGGCTTCCCAATGAGCATGACAGCATAAAAAATGGAGTTTATTTTTTTCTTACCTCTGAGAGAAACGTAGAAGCCAGAATGAACCAAGAAATATGGGGCTTCCGCACACTTCCACCGACCACGCCTTGTCGCTCACTGGCGTTCATGTTTACCGCACAACACAACACCGATGTAACTCGTTTCGTTCTCGTTTGATTGCGTATGTATCGTACTTGATACTAGATGTGCCGCAGGCAAGTAGCCTGATTACCTTAGCATTTATAGGCGAAAATTTGGTTTGCATCATTTATGATACGCGGTGCATTTAAGGGTTAAGTAACCATAGTAAATTATTAGGTAGCCGTAGTAAATTATTATGTAGCCATAGTAAATTATTAGGTAGCCGTAGTAAATTAATAAGTAGCCGTACCGGTATTAAATTATTAAGTAACCGTATTAAATTATTAAGTAGGTAGTCGTAATAAGTTATTAAGTAGCCGTAGTAAATTATTAAGTAGCCGTATTGAATTATTAAGTAGTAGCCGTAGTAAATTTTTATGTACCTAGCCGTATTAAACTATTAAGTAGCCGTAGTTGTAAATTATTAAGTAGCCGTAGAAAATTATTAAGTGCCTAGCCGTATTAAATTATTAAGTAGCCGTAGTTGTAAATTATTGCCACGCAGCGGCGCTTCATTATCTTGCCTTGCCACGCAGTGGCGCGAAGCTCAGCTCAGTTTCAGGTCCAAACAAATGGCCTGCCATTGCAGTACATCTCTAAATTTTGTAATGAATTGTCTGCCACCGCACTGAGCCTGCGTAAATAGTCAACTTGTGATACTGCATTAAATCTTTATATATTTGTCGCTGCACTGAACATGCACTCTTTTATAAATGTGATACGCTCCTGCATTATATTTCATGTATTGTTTCGGTTACAGTAATCAGCAATTTGCAAGCTTTTTTTTCACGAGAATTTTTCAGCGGTTTTAGTGCGTCCAGGAATGTAGATAAATTGACTGGCATGATAATCCTCGAAAGAAGTCTATAAATATTAATATTGAAGTTTTTCACCGCATTGCGCCAGGCTGGAAAATCTTACAGAATAAAATGTGTTGCAAAATTTTTTTTTAATAAATGTCCATGAATGCCACCTGACGTAATTAGAATAAAACAGGAATGCTATAACTGCGACTTCAAGTTCTTATTGAGTTCTTCAGTAATCCTCGCTGGTATTTGAGATTCAAGTTCCATTTATTTATCCGTCTAAATCTCCCCAGTTACCGACATTTATTCTGTATTTGCATTCGGCCAAAATACAAAGAAGGTTCGGTCATCTCGGTACCACAATATACGTCAGAACTGACGGACAGTGCAGCCCTTTACGACACCGCTTTACGACCCCAGCTTTACGCGCGTAAACAAACGACGCGTTCGTAAAATTTTAATATTCTTCACTTCTGCTGAGCTTTCACAACCTAAAGGCAGTCAAGCACGGCGGGGAAATTCGTGCTCATTTCATTGCCAACATAACTAAAAGAAAATCCTAGCTTATTAATTTTTACTACATTACAATTCTCATAGCAATACTATTCGTTTAACGACAATAAAATAATTTAAATATTCCTCATTTCTGCTGAGCTTTCATAACCTGAAGACAGTCAAGGAGGGCGAAAAAAGTGGTATTCAGTGATGATGTTGACAATTAATCAGTGACACGCATAAGAAAAATGTAACATTTAAATTTACAATCAGCAACATCAATGCCGATTATAGGGACGGAATGAATAGCAAGTAGAAATTATTACTTTCCGCACCGATTCACCAAATTGGCTCATGTGCAAGCCAGAAAATATGCTGCATTTTTATATAGATATAACATGTGCCTTCAGCGAATGCGAACGTGCATTTCAAACGGCACTTATGAAATTTTTCACTATTTACATGTATGTTTGTCTCATCAATCTAAGAAAATCGGGCCTTTTAGGGAAAAATAAACACTAGCGAACAAAAACTGCATAAATTACGATCCACTTCATGTTGTCGAGATAAATATGAATTTTATCCTGAAATTAAATTACTCACTCGCAAGCTTTTTGAACTGCGCCACCAGCCTGAACTTACTGTGCCATACACGTTAAGGTTTTATATTATATATACGATGATTTAAAATGATTGCATGGCAGTTGTTCATCGAAGTTTTTAGTCACGTGCACGTGATAGTCTTAGGTAAAACAGAACATTCTAATTCAGTAGGCAAAAAGCTAGAGATAAATTTGCTTCACTCTGAACCCTGTGAATTACATGAAGGCTTTACTAGAAACAACTTCGTTATTGAAGCCTCAGTCTTTTAGGTGCATTATTTATTAAGTTATGTTAATAAAGCCCGGTCATCGCTCCGCTGACGATCTCGTCTGCTCTGAGAACTTCTTCATCAATGAGTCCATCGCATCTATTGTGTAGCGCCGCTAAATTCGGCCTAATAAAGCAATCAGTATCTCTTCCGAAGTTCCGAGCTCAAACCAAGTCGAGCTGCTGGTCGTCTGCCTGTCGTTCCGCTCTTGGTTCAGTAATTGCAGGCGCTGTTCCTGTTGCTGAACTGCTGCTTATTTGTGTCATCTTGGCGGGATGTGATAATGATCGCCGTGGCCCTCCATATGCTGGTCTATTTCTAGCGCATGTTTCCATGCTGGACTATTTTTCGAGCGTGATGCTGGTCTATTTCTCGAGCATTATTCCATGCCGGTCTACTTATTGACTATGCTGGAAGTTTAATTTAGCTTTATGATTGCCTCCACACTCAAATCACGGCTTGAGAGGCGTAAGGCAGTCGAGGCTGGAGCACGCATCAGATACGGAGGCTGTAGTTGCACATCACATTCGCTGCTCGGCTTCGCTGGTTCATGACAGCGTATCTATGTTATCGAGCGCCCGACTGAGGGTATATAGCTTATTACCAATGCCTGCGAAGAAACAAAGATCTGCTGAGGTATTACTGGAAGAGGGGAGGCAGCGTATTCTTGGACCTTTGTAGCGGTATAACTTACTTCCCGTTCACATGAGCTATTTGGCTTTCAAACTCTTCTCCGATGAATTCTCGTTGTTTTTATCATCAGGCTCACGTTGGAAATCAAAATGTCGAACAAACTTTGCATCATCATTCTTCTGCAGGCTGGGATCAGTCTTGACAGCGGTTAATGAACCCCTTGATAACTGCTACTCGGGATTGTCATTTAAATTTCAGCTTAAAGTTGCGCTCAGGTTTGTTATGTGTTTGCTGATACACAACGCTCTTGGCAAACACAATACAGGGAGAGATTGAACACTGCAAGGTGTAAAAATGACCTTTCTGAGAAGCTGCCTTCGATGTTTTCTTTTTTTTCCATACACAGAGCTTCTTTTTATTTTCATAGTTCGTGTCTTCAACGTTGATATAAAATTCGAAAACTTTCAAGGTTATGTCTGGTACCTAGCCTAGGTTTGCTGATGAGGCAAATGTTGTTGTGCCTCTAATAATTCAGGGACAGTATACTACTAAATTTTTCAAGTACCTCTCATGGAGCTCAGCTGACGATTTTCTAATTTCTTCAACTGTATAAGCTTCGCAATCGAGCTCGAGCTTATCAAGAACCTGGCGCTGACGCCCGAAATTTGGCTTACCATTTTTTCTGCACGAGTACGGCAAAGCGCTCTCTTCTTCAAGAAAATTCGAATATGGAGCTTCATTAACTTCACCAACGAAACTTGAATAATTTCACACTCGTAGTTGTTTAAAATATTTCCTTTGAAGCAGATACTAGCCATAAAACATGGCCTTTCGTCGAGCGGCGTTGAGAGACGCTCGCATAGTTTGGCTACCGAATTCATGGGCCCTAATATTACGCGAAGGAAGAAGTTTGTAAATAAATGGTAACGATCAGCCATTAAATATATTCATCTATATAGTATTTCGTGGTTATAGGCAGTAACGATACATAAGTAGGTTATTTTCACCAGACAATTAATTTTTCAAAAGTTATTTGTTTAGTGATAAAAAAGTCCTTTTCTTAGCGAGCAAAAGTATGAGCCCTAATAATGGGTGAAGTGCTCCGTGGTTTCTTAATTAACAAATTATTTCCCACTTGGCACAGGCGGTTGACATCCTGGCAGAAAAGTTTGAGAACCCACACGTAGCCAGACAGGAACAATAGATTCAGCGATCTCATTGTATATTTTCTATCATTTTAAACAGGACCTTTGCTAATAATACAGATGCAATCCTAAACGACTGATGTCAACAATTTCCAAATTTATTATTAAAATGGTATGCAACGTGGTCCCAATGATCAATATTTCCAAATGATGGATGCAGTTCGTTTCAAAAACCGTTAAGTTACCGGAATAAAATGCCATTGTCTTGAGAGAAACTTGTTAGATGGATATCTATATCTCTATAGTTTGAGAATAAAACTAGAAATAATTGTGCTACGCCCGAGAACTGCTTATTAATGTGACACTTGCATAGAAATGATCAGAAGTCCGACATTATTTTATTGATCACATAAAATAAGCTTGAGGAGTAGCACGGCTGCTGCGCTGCTGCAAATAAGATGATATATCCGAGCCGACAACTGTCGTGCCTGTACTGCCCCGTACATTTAATGAATATTGTCTCTCATCAATATTACCTATATTTGTTTGGGCCTTGAACGGTTTATATGACGATTTCGTTCAGTTTATATGACGATTTTGGGGTACTGGACAGGAGTAAAATATCCTGGAGATAGTCGCCAGAATTTATCTTTTCCCGTTACTAATGTCACGAAAAAAAATTTCTTAGTGAAAAAAGAAAGCCGTAATTATAATATAAAATAATAATTATATTATTATATTATATAATTAAATAATATAAATTTTATAATTTTTGTAATTCATAATGAATATTCGCGGGACTGATTTTTATAAAGGGTACTTTTGACAATATTTCAAATTGGTCTTTTAGTCAAGTTTTAAAAACTCTAATTTTAATGATTTTTTTTTGCATAACTTATAGCATAAAAAGAATTTCCAGGAAACTATGTTACAGTAATATGTAGCTTTAAAATGACAACTTATTAGTATTTGCGCTTAAAAGTCTTGATATTAGATACTAACTACGGATGTATGCAATTAATCGTTAAGCTCATTTTGTGCCGAGCGTCAAGAGACACAAGTGGCTCAATGCAACGCATAGAAGCTAAAGTCTCTTAGAACTAATGAATAATATTCAAAGATTACTTTAGACATATTAGTCATATTTGACTTCCTCTTCGATATTATTAATTGTTTAGAACCCTCAATCTTTGAGTACACCGCACGATTTCGACAGACACCGCACATGCACGACAAACAGAAGAAAGTTAAACAAGGAATGCATTCTTTTACCTTCACTTCAAGTTCTATATTCCTAATTTTCTTCATAACATGAACGTCGTCACACAGGTTATCATTGTCCAGAAATTGTGTAATCGAGAGAATAGGTTGATAACGTAGCAATTAGGATCATTTCACTACTGCTAAATTATTTTGAAATCGCGCGAAATTCCCAGCTAAGCTTCAGAACATAAAGGATTTATTTGCCTGAAGCTTCATCGGGGTTACTCACTTCCAATATTTCGTCAGACTGCTGCCACTTTTAGCCTGCAGTGCACTTCTACTTTTTTTGTTTTTTGTCTCGGAATTGAAAAGCATTTTGATCCAAAAATTTCAGTATTTTTTATTTTCAATCCAATTTTATACTAGATTTTTTGCGCAATCGAGAGGCGGCCATTTTCTCGCATTGTAAAAGAACGTTTATGAAATGACCAATTGGTAATCCAAAAGTTAGAGTGGTCTGAAAAAATCACGTTTTCTTAGATATTGAGAACTCATTTAATTAAAATGCTGCTAATGCTCATATTATTTTAAACATTGCATCATCAGTTGCGCAAAAATCCCGAGCTTGGTCCTGCAACATGTATTACTGCACTGAATCGAGGCACATTTAAAACTTAATTTTCACAAAATTTTCTTTAGAAAACGCTCAGTTCAAGATTCCTGACACTTCAGCTCTGTGTCAGGGGCCTCGAAAACAGTAATGTTTTGGCCTGATGATTCGTTGACAACGACGAAAATTTAGCAACATTTTCATGCATATTTACGCTCGAGTTTCTTCATTCTCCAAGCATAATAATAAAAGTTTCCGACTTCCATATAACTTCAATATTTATCATTATAATCTGGCGCACAGTCTCCATTAATATGATGGACACGCGCGCCTTAGCCACGGAAGCCCGACAAGTTAACCGCGGTCAGAATTTCTTATCAAGTTTGAAGTGGCCCACTTCCGCAGGGCAACTTTGACCATCAATGAAGTGAAACTTTAAAGTGGGGGTTTTACATCATCCACCTGCTGTTTTTGGCTTAGCCCAATTGCGCGCATTAACTTTTTCAATAATTTAGAACTCAATTTGCAAATCACAACAGACCTTAATAAAGGTTTAACCTTATCATTTGTTGCAAAGAAATACTAAATATTCATATTGTTTCATTGACGAGAGCCAAGAAAACCTTCCGCTGTGTATGGTAATTTTGTAGGGCGAAGGAATGGACTTTTTTCAAGCTTCAATAGATTTATTTGATAAAGGAATAATAATGACAAAAATTTGCGCGTAGAAGCAAGACTTATAATTTCAAACAATACATCGCCAGCCCCCAAAATTATTCCTACGCACATCCTCGTTGCAATGAACCTTTATTTCAGGTAATTTAAACTAAGAAGCGACTCGTAAGTCCGTATTTTACGTCAGTTAATTACGGATCAGAAATTTAGTGCCCCAAGCGCCGAGGCAAAATATTGCCTCCAGTTGAAGCCTTCATTTGTATGGAGCAAAATTCTGTTACAGATGAGCTTGTATAACAGGATCCCGGTGATCAAAAAGCGTCTGCTCATAAAGGAATCATAAACTACAGCCTGCCTTGCTAATGAACACTTTTTGCGCTACAAAAGTTCGGCTTTCTCGATGATTTTGAAAGCAGTCAATATCATGTTAATGAGGCCGGGTTGGATATTTTGATTTGGTTTTGCATTGTAAGACAACGTTTATGAATTTTGCATTGTAAGAGAACGTTTCTGAATTTTGCATTGTAAGAGAACGTTTATGAATTTTTCATTGTAAGAGAACGCTTATGAATTTTGCATTGTGAGAGAACGTTTATGAATTTTGCATTGTAAGAGAACGTTTGTGAATTTTGCATTGTAAGAGAACGTTTATGAATTTTGCATTGTAAGAGAACGTTTATGAATTTTGCATTGTAAGAGAACGTTTGTGAATTTTGCATTGTAAGAGAACGTTGAACCAAGAAAATATAAGGATATCATTAAGCAGGGGTGGGCAGGGTGGCCCAGTGGTTAAAGTTCAGAGTACCAAGATTGGCGCAGAGAGGCGCGGGTTCGAACCCAGCTCTGTGCGCCAGTTTCTGGTCAGAATCGGCAAGGAGGCCGGGCGGTTAAGCACAGCAGAAGTGTAGCAGTGAGTTGCGAGTTCAAGACCGCAAAATGCTGTGAATGTTCTGCAATATTAAGAATCGGCGACAGGACTGCGGCCTAATAACGCTGAAACCGCTATTATTATTATTTATAAGCAGCACTGACATCGTGCAGCGAATATCAACGTTTCGACCTAAACAAGTCAACTGATAATTGAGCTTTTTTACCATTGGATTCCTGCGTTAATTTGTTAATGTGTCATGTACAATAATGAACAGCTCTCAAATAATACAAAAAATGCATCCAATAGTTAAGAAATCTTTAAATTTCAAATCTTGCGCCTCCAGAAGTTGTTAAGCGACTCTGACCTGCAATTTCATCTCCTGCCCCGGAAATGAAAAACTCCGTAATGACCGCTGGACCGCCCCTGTTGCCCCGTGACGGCTGCTGGACCGCCCCTGTTGCCCCGTGACGGCTGCTGGACCTCCTCTGTTGCCCCGTAACGGCTGCTGGACCGCCTCTGTTGCCCCGTGACGGCTGCTGGACCTCCTTTATTGCCCCTTGACGGCAGCTGGACCTTCTTTTGTTACCCCGTGACGGCTGCTGGACCTCGCCTGTAGCTCTGTGGCCGTCACTTTAACGCTCTTTGTATCGTCTGCACAACGGGCGAGCGAATTAAAAAATTATTCTTTACCTAAAGCTTCGTTTGATACAAACGACAAGCCTGAATATTGACAATTAATTGCATATTCATCAGCCTGTTAGTATTTGATAGCGATGGGTATCACTTATTCAAGTTGACTCGCTTTATTTCAATGTATTGATCAATACGAAATACTAAGTTGAAACTACTTCATCTCTAGTTATAATTCTAATGTACGTGTACAATTTTGCTGAACTATGCTATTGCAGGAACTGTGTTTTACTTTTACAGTCACAATTGATCCGAAATTGACGAAAAGTTGGTCTCACTCGGAATATTTAACTTCTAACGATCACTAAACAAAGGCAAAAGACTAAACATCACACTCTCCCTTACATATATAATTTCACATTATTTATTTCAAATAAGGCTGGCATTCTTCATTACCGCATTATCATATTTATAAAGATAATCTTTGACATGCGAACGATGAAATCCTTTTGTATATACGTTCATATCGAAGTCTACTAAATTATTCAAATGTACAGGGTTATTCATTTGAAATAAATTTAATAAATTCGTATCTATATAAGTATAAATTCAAAATGAATAATTTACACACCAATGGAAAGACAAAGATTGAAACTATTTTCAACCTATTCAACGCGGAATTTTGCGCGGAATTTTAAACTTATGAAACACGGAATCACTTCCTGAACGTTGGGTAGGACGCATAGGAAATGAAGATCAGGCTCTACACTTCTGGCCACCGAGATCACCTGATCTCACCCCATGTGACTATTACTTATGGGGTTACGTCAAGGAAGCTGTTTACGTCCCGGCTCTACCAACAACTCTGTTTACGTCCCGCCTCTACCAGCAACTCTGTTTACGTCCCGCCTCTACCAGCAACTCTGTTTACGTCCCGCCTCTACCAGCAACTCTGTTTACGTACCGCCTCTACCAGCAACTCTGTTTACGTCCCACCTCTACCAGCAACTCTGTTTACGTCCCTCCTCTACCAGCAACTCTGTTTACGTCCCGCCTCTACCAGCAACTCTGTTTACGTCCCACCTCTACCAGCAACTCTGTTTACGTCCCGGCTCTACCAACAACTCTGTTTACGTCCCGGCTCTACCAGCAACTCTGTTTACGTCCCGCCTCTACCAGCAGCTCTGTGTGCGTCCCGCCTCTACCAGCAACTCTGACGCCTTTACCAGCAACTCTGTTTACGTCCCGCCTCTACCAGCAACTCTGTTGATCTGAAGAACCGTATCACTGCTACGGTGCACTCAGTAACAGAAGATATGTTTTCTTGTGCGTGGGACGAGTTTGGCTGCCGTTTGGACGTTTGCGTTGCTGCACAAGGGGACATATTGAACATTTAAAAATATATAAAAAAATTAAAATTATTTTATATCCATTGGTGTATAACATTCATTATGAATTCATAATTACATATATCTGAATTTATTGAAATGTGTCCATCATTTAGAATAACCCTGCATTATTTATGAACTTTACGTTAGAAATGACTTCCATTTCACTGAAAAGTTCAAGCCGTCTTCCTCATGTCATTTAGCTCGCAATTTATTGTACTTCTGACGGTGACCTTAATTAGAGCCATTCATGCCATTCGCCAATAAAATTGCTCCCCTTCATTAATATTTTAGTTCCGTCGATCAGGCCTCAAGAGGTCAACTCGGTGCGATTTTTCCATATATTTTTGTTCTCTTTATTCCTGTAGTGACCTGATCCTGCATCCAGCAGTGCGAGGTCTAGAAAAATTTGGGGCTATATTGTCATAAATTGACATTTTATTACGAATATAAATTTTTTTACTTTTAAATTAGTTGTAATAAGCAGTAGAAGACATTTTTATTTTACAATTCAAGCAAATCATTCTTCGCTGAAAACTGAACAATTTGTTCGACGCAAATAATTAAAAAAGGACGATCCTATCAAACTCAAATCAAATAGGCGTATTAATCATTATCGAAATGATCACACAAAATATTCTGATATACAAAGAACATTTCACCATCACATATAGTGCATACATTCACATTACTGGCACAAGTCACATTAAACATCGATATGCTCTTTCATGCTGAACAAACGTTCAATAATTCCTAAACCCATTTAATAGATTTACACAACATTTTAATACACGTTATAAATAACAACTAATGGAAATTTATTAACAACAACTGATTACCATGACCCTCTGGAAATATCTTAAGCAAGACGAAGGCAGACATTAAATGATTTGCGAGCAAATTAAAAGTGAAATACGACGACTGGACACGCCATTGAGCCTTCCCGGTATGCCTGAGAACTTGTAATCTCCTGTCTTTATATTTAATTATTATTGTTTATTTATTGTAAATGGGTAGAATATTTATTTTGGTTCATTCTTTCCCGTTTGCGGGTTGAGTGAATAAGGCATTCAAATAATTACTAATGCACTAGATGCACGTTGTATGTTGTTTTATCGGCCCAGCGATAGAGTATTCGCCACGAAAGTTCTAAAATACATTCTATTAACAAATTAAAAGGGTCGGTTAATTCTGGGACACCCTGTACGTAAAGGAAACATTTATGAATTTCATGAATGGATATGTATATAGTTCCAGTTCACTTGTAGTAAGAAATCTTCATCCGTACTTAATATATTCCCTGCCTTTATATCAATTTATATAAATATTTAAGGGTATAATATACAGTATCACCTCAAGTCAATTTATCCAATAAAATTTATAGTGTCGATCACGTTACACTCTAAAGATTTTTCAGGTTACATAGGATCTTGTTGGCTGCACTGATTACTAGTAAATAAATCTTGGCTGGAAGTACATTTGTTTCTCATATTAGTATAAATATTTTATATGGGTGACTCTTGACTTTTAAAAATCCATCATCAGTTTTTATTATTAAGCTTTAGTTGGCAGTAGAAGTTATTGAGCCTCGAGCAAAATTTTGCTTCGTGTATTGGTATCCTGATGACGAATACGGACTTCCTTTTGCGCCTCAATTGTATGACAACGCTTTGGGTCATAATAGGGCGAAAGACTATATATTGTGCTTTAGTGTCCCGCGATGAAATTATTTTGTATTATAGTGACATTTTCTGCTATTAGGAACTTTTCAAACGCGTGACGCAATTAATTCGGCATCAAGCTGCACATTCTGTGTTTTGGAGTCCGTGAATCAAGTATTTTTAGTATCATCTTTGGAAACGTTTAGCCTTTAATGCACGAGAAGCAATTAATATGACATTAGGGGTAAATATTTGATGATTTGGTAACCCCGAAATAAAGTATATATATTGTGTTAATTTGACATTTAGTAATGCGATTAGCCTTTTATACGCGTCACGCAATTACAGGATCGAGAGATAAATAATTGCGTTTTTTCGCCAGTGCATTGTCGTCAATGGAAAGTCTCAATACCAAAGAATGGGATTTAATTATTTCTCTACTCAAATTAAAGCGACGTGTAACATTTTACTTTTCTATCACATTGTCGTGTCCATTAGCGCAACATATCGCAGCAGACGACAGGACCTGCCGGATACCACGAGATATTATTCTGTATTTCACTCACTGTTTGCGAGGCTCAAATATCAATTATTTGGTCGAGCTCGACTTCGGATAACGACAAGGAATGCTGGCAGGCGGCTATAATCTGTGTAGCATTGCTGGCACTGAACTAAGAATTACGGGAGTCTTATCGGAGGCTAATAGGCGGCCAACCGTCGCCTACAATCCCTGTAGCATTGCTGGCACTGAACTAAGAATTACGGGATTCTTATCGGCGGCTAATAGGCGGCCAACCGTCGCCTATAATCTGTGTAGCATTGCTGGCACTGAACTAAGAATTACGGGAGTCTTATCGGCGGCCAATAGGCGGCCAACCGTCGGCTATAATCTGTGTAGCATTGCCCCTGCAGTTGCTATTAATGAGAGATCATCATTGACTTGACCGCGCGCTATACCGTCGCCGGGGGATGCTTCGTGCGCATTATGTCTTCACGGCAATCTTTAATTATTAATTAAGGTCGTAATTGTTCCACGGTTATGGATTTGATGATGACGCGAGCGATCATGCCATCCAGTGATGTATTACAATGATTACATGAATTGGGGCTGTGAGTTGATTATATATAATTTTATCTAATAGACTGGCTGGGAAGGCAAAAGGATATTGGTAGTAATTATTAGTTCAAATGGAAGACATTTATGCTAAAAGAGCTCTGTCACTATGTTGAGATCCTACCACTTAAGAAATTTTTCCGTCTGAGATTGGCTCATTAAATCTAAAGAATTATTGAAATTTTGGATTAAAAAAAATAAGAGTCAATGGCTATAAATTTTCTCGCTACTAATAAAATTTAATTTTAGATGGTACAGTCAGTGGGAAATGTTTTGTGTCCACCGATCTTCAGTGTTTCAGTGAGAGGAGTAGAGCATAGTGTTAGTGTCTATGAAGAAATACGATACAAAATGCGATACTGTGGTTACGACTGACATTTCAATTTACAATAATCTTATTTATTAAGACAGTAATTATAGTGTTTAAGGTATGAAGTGAACTACAAAGTATATTTCATTTCTCACTGTGTTTTGTGAACAATTAAATTTAATTAAAATGTCCTCTGAACAGATTTCACTCACAGTGTATCACGAGGTCCGAGTCCATCGTCAATGTCTTAAGTTTTCTTTAAAAAGTGTCCGAGTCTATTAATTTGTATTATCAATCAGTTTCGTTATTGTTTGCGTACTGAATTACGAACTCAATCACTTGTATAATATAATTCATTTTTACTTTACGCTTGTTTCGTCGGCAGCAAAAATAAAATCGAATATCGCATTGGATGGAGATACTTTTCCATGACTGCTGGCCAATGACAGCGAGCGGAAGCTTTGGATGTATCGTGAAAATATAAGGATGCAATAAAAATTATTTTGGCAGCTATGATTTACATTATACAACATATTCAGAAAAATTACAAGAATGTTTGAAAGAAATATGAAAAAAGCTTTTAAAGCTAGGAGAGCGCTGCCTATACAATGCTACTGTCGGAGTCATCTATAACAAAAACAAACTATAGCGTGTGCAACTAACCATCACAAATAACAGAGAAAATGAGAGTGTTTAAAGATAGATACTATTGTTCAAAATAAATTATGTTCAAACATGATGACCTAAACAAATTTTTCGGTGCCAAATTTCTGGACATATTCCATTGAAAAATATCTTCTTTTATAACACAGAAGCCGGTATTATATGATGGAATGATATACCTTTCACTATCACGCCGACCAGTTCATCATATCAATCATTGGCTGTAATGATTGTGCTCGGTTTTGGCACTAGTGACAATGAATGACCCTCTGATGCCGACCTTGATATTAAAACCATTGCTACGTGCAAGCCTTATAGTAAGGCCATAAAGACTATTGTATATTAATTTGAATTATTCTAGTTTTCATCGCAAATTGGTTTACGGGTCAATCGGGAGCTAATTTATGCTATTTTTTAACATATACATTAAAATTAATGAATATTATTGGGAATTTTACGATTTATTATGGAATTTCATCATTGCAATCATAGACAAAATCAAGTACACTATTTTCCAACTATTGAATTTTTTTTTGCATTTAATCGTTCTATTCTGGAAACTAATTGGTCAGGGTATTGCCAGAACTAAAAAGATTCCATCAACACTGCAACCTGAGAAGGTGACTTAAATTCTAAATTTATTCGAATGACGCAATTAATTTTTCGAGTAAATAATATAACCATAAGATTTTCAGACTCCACGACAGAATACTTTTCAGATTTGAATGTGTCCCAGTTCATTTCACATAATCTTTTTAAATTCCAAAAGGTTTCTTTCCCCATTGAATATTCAGTAGACGAACCTTATCTCCCAAAAAGACTAGCGTACTTCTCTATTTTTGCGGATATCAGCTTTATTTTCGGCAAAAGTGCGAGCGTTAATTATTCACTTCAGAATTTTCCATTGACTGCCGTTGGGCAGAGGCTGATGGCAGCATTACGATCTAGTGATGGAGTAGGAAAAATCTCAAGCTTGACATGAGCATGTGTTCGACTTCACAAGAAAATAATATTTTTTATTAGCACGAGTTGATTTTTCCTGCGGCATATATAAAATCGGCAATTGATAAAAATAATTTATAGAAGCAATGAAATGAGAAAACAGATGTTGACCAAAATGCAATGTACTTTGTACGCAATCTAATTTTGTGTAAGTTGGGATCAATCTATAAAGTAGGCATCACTCGAATTTTTTCTCATGATATCTAATATTTAAACAGATAAAATTCCGTGCCAACCGCGCTTCGAGTTTCAAAGTTCAAAAGTAAAGGCAACAATGCCAGCAAGAATTGTCAGTGTCTTGCCACAGGAACAATTCCTGCCCTCTTGACTTGAGGGCAAGACTGCCACGCGTCCTCGGGTCGGACGATGGAATTTGCACGCACAAGTCTTCTAAAGTTGGTCGTAGACTTCGCTGTATATTTTGAAGTTACTACCTAAACTTGAGACTATATGGTGATGGCTAGTGACGGCTAGTGACGGCTAGTGATGACTGGTGATGGCTAGTGACGGCTAGTGACGACTAGTGACGACTAGTGACGACTAGTGACGACTAGTGACGACTAGTGACGACTAGTGACGACTAGTGACGACTAGTGACGACTAGTGACGACTAGTAACTGACGACTAGTGACGACTAGTGACGACTAGTGACGACTAGTGACGACTAGTGACGACTAGTGACGACTAGTGACGACTGGTGACGACTGGTGGCGACTAGTGACGACTAGTGACGACTAACGACGACTAGTGACGACTAGTGACGACTAGCGACGACTAGTGACGACTGGTGACGACTGGTGACGACTGGTGACGACTGGTGACGACTAGTGACGACTAGTGAAGACTGGTGACGACTGGTGACTGGCGGCGACTGGTGGCGACTGGTGACGACTAATGACGACTAGTGACGACTAGTGACGACTAGTGACGATTAGTGACGATAATGACGACTAGTGACGACTAGTAAGCTTATGTGTGGTAGCTCGACTTTTGTTGAGTATTTCATTGCTGAGCAACTTTGAATGTGCTACAGTTTAGTTGCTAGATTGTTATAGATTTTCTTGTTTTGGACTTTTTGCACTATCCCAATAATGTACAATATATAATATGCTACAATTTACTTATTAATTAGTTGAGCTTATCTCTCTTTGAATTTTGTATACATAAATGTAGAGCAATAAATTCCTTTTGCATTTCAGCTCGCATTCGCTCTTTTCACACCCGAATTAAATGTGTGTAATAAATAGAACATTCTAAGGACAACTTAAATTCTATGAACTAATGGATACAAAGAGATTTTAATTAATTATAGGGTTAGCAGCAAAGCTAGGATTTTTAGTTTAGTTTCAGCACAATACTTCATCTAAATTCAGTTTTGTTTGCAACGTGAGTTCAGTCTTAGGAATATCTACATGTCTCTTCTCACCAAGTTGACATCAACTACAGATTGCATTTTCTAGGTAAAAAATTTTCCTGAAAAATTTCAGTCTCGCAATTTTTTCAGATTGGGTTGCATAATAATAAATAATTAATAAACATTTCTGGAAATTTGAGACCGATGACGATGCATTTTTTTCGCTACAAAGAAATATATTTATATAAAATCCTTACTAAAATTATGAACTTCGAAACAATTAATATTTTACTCAAATCCTGAGAGTGCAGTACATATAGGCAGAACATATAGGCTTTATATGTACTAAACTTTTATGATCAAACTTCAATCCCATTTTTTACAGAGCTAGAATGAAATATTACGTGAGGAGTGCTCAATAAAGCGAACTTGATGGGTAATAAGTTTCCAATGGCTTCTCTTTAATGCGAATGTCGACTTTGTTAATAAGTTTCTCATGGCCCCTCTTAATGAGAAGTAAACACAGTGTTCAGCTCGATGTTAAGACGCTCGTTATGTGCCGTTGAAGTTACACAATGACCGCGCTTGCAGTCCCGGCGAGTTGAAGTTGACTCTCACTAACCATTTGCTTACAAACTTAAGTTATACTTGGCGTCTGGGATGCTAACTTTGTAGGGCTTAATGGACATGCTGAGGGGACCTTCTGAGAGACTGAAGTGACGAATTAAAAGAAGGGTCAAATTTTTCATTTGTTGTGTGCGATTTGATCCATCATTCGTTGTATGTACTTCACACATTAGGCTTTTATCTCTGTACCGTATGACTGATAACGTGATAATAAATTGTTGATCCCTTGCATGCCACCTCAATTATTAAAGAACCGTCATAATGGAATGCCTCAGCAAATCATGCCTTGTCACCGCGCCCAGTATTGTCGTGCGCGTATAATGCTTCTTGCTCCCCAATATCTCGTGGCGGCAGCAAATGACATGAGGATAAAGTACGCCTTGTACGGAGGAAGTTATTGTAGGGAAGATAGCGTGTAATATTCCTGCAGCTGCGCTATTGCCTGTCCTCTATATTGCGCTGCAGCGAGGATATAAAGTAATTCTATATTGCGCTGCAGCGAGGATATAAAGAAATTCTTTATTGCGCTGCAGCGACGATATAAAGAAATTCTATATTGCGCTGCAGCGAGGATATAAAGAAATTCTATATTGCGCTGCAGCGAGGATGTAAAGAAATTCTATATTGTGCTGCAGCGAGGATGTAAAGAAATTCCATATTGCGATGCCGTGCAATGTGCGGCGACAGTCTAAAGAAATGCACGGCAATCGAAATGATTTTTTATTATACCAAAAATTTTGAGATTTTTGCGAGTTACTGAAACAAAAACACTGCTTGTGGGACGAGCAAAAGTCTGCTGATTGGTCGAATTTGCGTAATTTGTAAAAGAAATTAGCTTAATTGATTCGTAAGCGGTAATTTGAAAAGTTTTGGGGTGATGAGCCAAATGGTCTAAAGTTCGTCTTATTCTGTCAATTAATGATGAAGAGTTTAAATTATCTTCCACAAAATTTTATCCTCTTTAGACTGTAATGCCGAATTTTGTACAATTAAATATATTTAGGATATATTCTAATAGGGACATTTTATGTAGCATCTATTGGACATATCTCTTCTTATATTTTGTGATGCTGCAGCTGCTTCTTATATTTTGTGATGAAAAAGTGCAGTGCACTTTTTCCAGCCTGGGGAAGCCATGCTAATTAATGCGACAGTAATTCGCCAAAATAAGACAATGAGAGTCAGCTTAATGCCTCCCGCAGTCGCCGGCAGCCATGCTCCTCTGCGACCAAAAACCTAATCTCATCCGCTACTAATATATTCTATGTTCGTTTCCGCCGCAGATGTCCTTAGAACATCAAGTTTATTTCCCTTGCAGACGTTCTTTGAACATCAAGTGAGTTTATTTCCCTTGCAGACTATTTTGAACATCAAGTGAGTTTATTTCCATGCAGACGTTTTTCAACATCAAGTGAGTTTATTTCCCTCGCAGATGTTTTTTTGAACATGAAGTGAGTTTATTTCCCTCACAGAGGTTTTATGAACATCAAATGAATTTATTTCTACCGCAGACGTTTTCTTTATTCTCGATTTCAACATTGGCTGATTTTCTTCATAACGTTCACATTTTTTATTTCAGCCGTGATTCCTTAAATCAGTCTGGCTTCTTTCATCGAGTCTCATTTACTGTGTGGTTTAGAATTTCCACGATCCTCGATTTCTACAGAGTTTATATTCCCATTTAGTTTCAACTCCACTATATTTGGTTCGGGATTTTGTATTGAACGTCAACACGTTTATTCAGTGCTGCGTCTACGGCCGGTCTGGAACTGCACAACGAGCGTCTGCCTTTACGTTCAGTTGGTGACGTGCCGGACGCATCGTTCCGCCTTATCTCCAGGCGCAGGTTCCGACAGTTTAACCTCGCAAACGTCTCGTATTTCTTAGCCTATCTAATACACACATGTCATGCCAATCCCCGTATTTTAAGTGCACCGAAAATAGAGAAGCGTTTTATCCTCAGTTAAATCCTCGCCGTATTACTGCCGAAACTTTAAAGCCGCGGCTTATTTTTACGAATTTATCGTGCAGCGTGCGACGTGCTATATCAAAGTTTATTTGGTTATTTTTTCGATGGTATATAGATGAAAAATCTGTAAATTTGTCGTCAGGGAATTTCTTTTACTTTATACTTTGACTATATTCAATATGTACTTCACCTTACCTTTCCATTTAGAGCCTTTAAGAAATATATGCTTACTTAACATTAACAAAACAAAATTTAGTAACTTAGTAACAAAATCGTCGTCATTAACAAAATCAGGCGACCAATCTATCACATTGGCCCCCACATAATATTTTGATGATATTACCCCAAGGTATGTTTTTTATTTTTTTTAAATACTTCTGTACCTTTGTTTGTCAGTGCATCCGAGAAAGCTGAAGCTATGTTGGCAGAACAATGATGTTATTCCATCTCCTGCTGAAATAATTTTCTTTATTTATTAAACCCAATTAGACAAGACAGAAAAATTCATAGTTTAAATTTGAGTTAAAATTATTCAACTCTAAACAATTATTCAATCCACATTTTCTAACAAAACAACATGGTTCACCCATAATGCCATATACAGCTGGCTTGTTAAGCTTATCATGTCATTTGAACAGCGTTCAAGTGTTCAGCTTTCGATCAATCAGCTGAGTGTTGATGAAAATAATTATCACCTTACCTGAACTCCTCAAATCCAATACACAGAAAAATAAGTGAAAATTTTTCCTGATTACGATACTCATTATACCGTTACGTGTATGAGTCATCCTATCCAGTTTAGCCCGACAAAAAGACGGTATCAGTGCTACGTCCGCTCACTGCTCGTGCTGTGGGTAAGAACGCGCTGCATTATATATGGAGAATGTGACCCGTGCATTTTTCTAAGGGTTACGAGGCTGAGCGTAACGCAACAAGTTGTGTTTCTTTGCAGTCAAAACTCGGCGGGGGTGGAGGCCAGGGTAAAAAATTAACGCTTGTTTCCTGGACTGTAACTGCGGCTTAATGGAGCCCATTTATTCAGTTGAATTGCAACCATTGCGCTGCTGGAACCATTGAATAGAGCGCGCTGATTACTTTTGTATCGCGAGGCTCGAGCGACAGCTTTAAGGAGCGCAAGTCGGAATAATCTCTTGCCATTCTCGTGCTAAATTTAGTAAGAAAAATAGGAATAAATCTCTGTATTTATGTACCTGTCTTTTAAAATTTAAATATTCTCGCGGTCCTGTTATTTCTTATCGGCATGCAATGCACAGAAATGTTGCTGTCTCTTATACACATCTAGATGTGTATAAGAGACAGTGTCTCTACTGTTCACCATCTTTCTCACTTTGTTCATCACGCTCTCCCTTTAGTACGAACGTCTCGTATTTCTTAGTCTATCTAAAACACACATGTCTCTACTGTTCACCATCTTTCTCGCTTTGTTCATCACGCTCTCACTCCAGATCCCTCGCTCAATCTCCAGGCTCAAAACAGCGTAAGTTATCTCAGTCCACATGATACGGGCGTCTCATGGTCAGAGATCTGCAATGGCTCAGGGTCGATCTCGTCAGATCTGTTTCTCTGTTGTCTTATACTTCCTGCAGGATCTCTTGTTCAGATGTTTGCGGGAAAACTGAGTTGTCTGTTTCTTGATAGATAACACATGATCACTCGGTTCAAAGTTTTGTTCGCAGGATTGAAAATGAGATTTTTGGTATAGCACGGTTGAATTGGATATTTTCAGTATCACGGGAATGAACATAACGTTTCGGGTGCCATGCAATGGAATATGATTGTTCGAATAATACGGAATCGAACGATATTTTGCGGGATAGAATGAAATTTTGACATAGCGGGATTGAGCAAGATTTTTTAGTTAAGGCAGAATTGATTATGATATTTTAATCAGCGCTTGGCTGAACATGATATTTTAGTCATCGTATTATTGATTGATAATTTTATCAGCGCAAGGCAGAACATTAATATTTTAGTCATCGCAGAATTAAATATGATGTTTTTCACCCCAATTTGGATTATGATACTTTCAACCGCAGTATTAAACATGATATTTCAGTCGGATTACTGTCCCCTCCAAGGATATAAAATAAATATTGGAAGAAAAGTTTTTACGATTTGGTGATATCAAAATTTGTATTTAGGGCGAAACATCCGACATACGAAGGCTTTAATAACGCTATATTTCATTTTATTAATAATGCGATGCGCGATTCTCCATCATCGATAGGGCCAAATTGCCAGCATTGATTTACAATTGTTCACAGCTGATGTTCTAGCGGCGCGCTGGACGCATTCATATTCATGGCGGGGGCTGTCTGCGAGCCCAAGTGCCAATCCCCGTATTTTAAGTGCACCGAAAATAGAGAAGCGTTTTATCCTCAGTTAAATCCTCGCCGTATTACTGCCGAAAGAACGCGCTGCATTATATGGAGAATGTGACCCGTGCATTTTTCTAAGGGTTACGAGGCTGAGCGTAACGCAACAAGTTGTGTTTCTTTGCAGTCAAAACTCGGCGGGGGTGGAGGCCAGGGTAAAAAATTAACGCTTGTTTCCTGGACTGTAACTGCGGCTTAATGGAGCCCATTTATTCAGTTGAATTGCAACCATTGCGCTGCTGGAACCATTGAATAGAGCGCGCTGATTACTTTTGTATCGCGAGGCTCGAGCGACAGCTTTAAGGAGCGCAAGTCGGAATAATCTCTTGCCATTCTCGTGCTAAATTTAGTAAGAAAAATAGGAATAAATCTCTGTATTTATGTACCTGTCTTTTAAAATTTAAATATTCTCGCGGTCCTGTTATTTCTTATCGGCATGCAATGCACAGAAATGTTGTCCAGAGAATTGGTGATGCAGAAGCTCCTTGCTGAGCGCAGTGACATGGCGCGGTAGTGAGGCCTGTGTTCGGTGCGTACGGATGCTTTAATTTACAGTTATTATAATTACAGTTCATAATGCGAGAACTCCTGCAACTGGAAACTCAGTTCAATTACTTTGCTTACACAGTATTTCGTTTTAAATTATGATTGGACAATTGCTACAGCCGTAACACGCGTATGTTTAGTTTGAAATAGCAAAAGTTCAAGAATATTGGCATTGTAGAATGAGTTGGTCAGTAATAGAATCAGGACTTCAATAAGCCTTATTTCTGCAACACTCCTCATCAAAGACTCCGTATATAGACTTAGTTTCAATGACTTTAATGTACGTAATTCCTCACAATATCGTCAAGTAACTGGATAGAAGAGCCAAATGCTAAAACATAATAAATACATTAAAGTCATAACAAAGTTATACTATCCTAGTATTTTAATCTAAATAAATTATTTACTGCCTTAATAGCATAATCTAATCCTAATCATCATTGGTTTGTTCATAGAATTTAAATATTTGTGGATATTCTTTTCTCATATTCCATAAGCTGAAAAATTATTAACATAATTATTTAAAGATTATTAATCAATTAGTCTCCAATCTTAATTATCTAAATTTTTTCATGAGATTTAATTATTCCTGCATAAAATATACTCCCGGGCTTTAATTTTAACTATAATATTTAATTCCTGATGGAATGTTGAGGCCGCTGAAATCCTAGTAGCCACTGCTTTAGATCTTTCATTCAGTGCAACAAATAAAATCGGTCAGAGATTTTTCATTTCAAAATCTTACATATTACACATTTATATTGTTCCCTAGCATATTTATATTCATTGTTGGTATCATAAATTAAGAATTGCAAGAAAGACTCAATACAGAACGCGTAAAACCAAGCAGGTGTTTTTTGAAAACATTAATTGTTCGCAATAACGTTCCTTATTAACAAACGTTCCCCAAGCATCGTAATCTAACGTCGCCAGCTTCACGTGATCGAGAGCACTTCTAAAGGGCCCTTCAGCCTGCAATACAATATAAAGTGATTTTATCTAGAGACGATTTCCTATACTTGTATAGTCTGCAGGACAATATAAAGTGATTTTATCTAGAGACGATTTCCTATTCTTGTCTAGCCTGCAAAAAAATATAAAGTGATTTTATCTAGAGACAATTTCCTATACTTGTCCAGCGTGCAGAACAATATGAAGTGATTTTATCTAGAGACGATTTCTTATACTTGTAGCCTGCAAAACAATATGAAGTGATTTTATCTAGAGAAGATTTCCTATCCTCGCCTCGTGAGAACTCCGGCACCACGCGTGGCCAATAACCATAATTGAATTTCTATGCAATTTGCATACTACCCTTTGCTCCCTCCTTTCAAAATTTCCAGCAGCATTTTTTACCTTGAAATTTTTTCGGATAATCAAATTTTTGCTTGAGATATCATTGAAAAAACAGCTATATTTATTTTAAAATTTTTGATAAGCCTGAGAGACCACTGGAAATTTTTTAGATGTCAACACATGTACAAGAAGAATTACGCTATTAGACATTTTTTCCAATCACCTACTGATTCATGTAGGAGTATTTTATTTTTCCCCATTCAAATGATTTGTATTGGTGTTATTATCAAATTATTAAGGCTCTAATGAACGTTGAAATAAATTAATCTTTCTTTATCAGTGGACATTTGCTCTTGTATAATCCGCGTTCCTTGCTCAGAAATTTCTACTTAGAAGTTTCTCCATGTAATTTGATCTAATTTACTGTTCATAACAAACAAGCACAGGTCATTGAATTTTAGTAAATGTGTTTTCGTGTGCATTTTTAATTAGAAATTTCTCACGTGCAGCGCTCAGTCAAAAAATTATGCAGTCTTCGAAAGACTCACTTCTTACAACGGAGACGATATTGATATTTAATTTCATCTCAAACGGAATGCAAGTTATACCATAACCTCCACTTGAGTTGAATGTTCGTAAGCCTTTGATGTCACTCGATAATGGCTACAAGGATCTGGTCGCTGCAGCTCTGAAAATTACCTTTGAGATGCTTCACCAGTCCTTGCACGAATGGTGCGCCTCTAAAAGCGTCTTTCATTCGCTTTAAAAAACTCGACTTTCTTCCTTGTGCGCCGCCAAGAACCCCTCTTAACAAGCAAGGGTGGCGTTTGAAGAATTCTCACTGCAGCCTAGAATGTTTCTTAATTAACACTGCAGTCAATATTTCAATATTTCTAACAAACACTGCAGGCAATATTTCTAACAAACACTGCAGTTTCTTCGGTGCAACTCTCATAGAATTGTTTTGATTATTTCACGAACCTATGACAACAACATGCCTGTATGCTCGGAAAAAATTCGTAGTTTCTAGAACGAGAAATTTTGTCGGTAGCAAATGTTAGTGCTACTAGTGTTTTGTTTGATACAAACTTGAACATCGTTTGCAAAGATTTCTTTGAGATTTTCTTGTATGGTACTGCGACTTGGAGGTTTCACATTTTCTTCTCAGAATTTCAAGACTGTTTCTCTAAGTTAACATTTACTAACAAAGAATTTATTTCGAAACGACAAATCATTTCGAACAAAATATCAACTGAAGTAAATTTTTGAAGTTTTGGACTCTTTCCCTTTGATCCCGTCAAATTCAAATGCTTTCCATCCGGAAATCTCAATTCGGTAAACTAATTTATTAAGATTTTTAGGTCTCCCATTCATATTTGAGTTTGAATTTTTAGATCTCATATTCCAAATTCATAATCTTAAGAAATTTTAGTGACGAAACGTATATCAGAATAAGATTTTTAATTTATGCCAACTTATAAGAATTTCGAATCGACCAAATGATACCGGAATGCACCCAAGTGTTCGGGGTATAATCATTTTATGGAGAAAATGTCTGAAATGTCACTTTAGCCTACTTTAGCTTATGGCTCGTTCATCAGAACACAAAATAATTTTCCATTTGTGGCATCCGTGAAAAAGTCCACTTATATTCGCAAGATGTTGCGCGGCAACGCCGCCCCATTTAACTAAATTAAAGTCCTTGCTCTCTGGTAGACTTGAGCCGCACATCCTGCAGTCTCCCCCGCGTGTAGTCCAGGATATTTCAAGTCTTCTATCCAGCAGCTCGAGGTAATTTTTCTCTTCACTGAAGCTCGCGTCTGCTTACAACTTCTGAAGCCCCCGCGCTCTGAAGGCAACTTCTGAAGTCCCCGAGCTCTGAAGACAACTTCTGAAGCGCCCGCGCTCTGAAGACAACTTCTGAAGCCCCCGCGCTCTGAAGGCAACTTCTGTAGCCCCCGCGTACTGAAGGCAACTTCTGAAGCCACCGCGCTCTGAAGGCAACTTCTGAAGCCCCCGCGTTCTGAAGGCAACTTCTGAAGTCCCCGAGCTCTGAAGGCAACTTCTGAAGCCCCTGCGCTCTGAAGGCAACTTCTGAAGCCCCCGCGCTCTGTAGGAAACTTCTGAAGCCCCCGCGCTCTGAAGGCAACTCCTGAAGCCCCCGCGCTCTGAAGGCAACTTCTGAAGCCCCCGCGCTCTGAAGGCAACTTCTGAAGTTCCCGCGCTCTGAAGGCAACTTCTGAAGCCCCCGCGCTCTGAAGGCAACATCTGAAGCCTCCGCGCTCCAAAGGAAACTTCTGAAGCCCCCGCGCTCTGAAGGAAACTTCTGAAGCCCCCGCGCTCTGAAGGAAACTTCTGAAGTCCCCGCGCTCTGAAGGCAACTTCTGAAGCCCCCGCGCTCTGAAACCAACTTCTGAAGCCCCTGCGCTCTGAAACCAACTTCTGAAGCCCCCGCGCTCTGAAGGCAACTTAATTCTGAAGCCCCCGCGATCTGAAGGCAACTTCTGAAGCCCCCGCGCTCTGAAGGCAACTTCTGAAGCCCCCGCGCTCTGAAGGCATACGACGTTTCGAATGTAACAAACATTCATTTTCAAGTTACAAAGAGCATTAAATATATAAATTCTGGTGGAAATAAGTACATAATAAACGTAAATAGGATACTATTGTAAAATTTTGAATCAGAAAATCACTCTGAAAATCATTTCAAAGTTAAGCCAAATCCGGTAGTTAAGAAAGAAGTAGCAGGCGTCCAGTTCGTAGAGACGATGAGGCAAGCTATCTTCGGTCGATTGATGTCAGGCCACTGCTTGCATGATGACAATGCTGGCGGGTTCCCCCAGCACAATTAAAGCGAGTGATGGTCTGGTTGCGAGATTGTCGCGTGTGGTTCACTTGCCCTCCGGGTTGGAGGTAGCTAATGAGACAGCGTCTCGGTGTCTTGGTTGTTGATCCAAAGTGTCCGATTTTAAGTGTCTGACTTTAACCAGTAGTTCTGAGACTTGATTTATTTAAAAAGATTCAGTATAATTATTTAAAATCTGTGCAAGTTTAATTCGTGTTCTTCGACAAAAGTGGATCAGTCGTAATACCTCGAGTTGCTGTAAGAGATTCCCTTTCTGTAACTAAGTTTTTGACGAAAAGGTATAAATTTTCTTCTATACATTAATTTGAATTCTCTTGAGATTATAGAAAATTTTATTAGTTTTGACAATAATTAGACAGTTTGGGTGTCGAGTTTCAATTATGTTCGTTTATACTTTTTTTGTAAGGGTATTTTGTGTTTTCATGAATTCTTTTATTTAAAATGCGAACGAGAATTAAATTTGCATAGATTATTTTACGAGAACTTGATACGAGAACTTTCAATGATGACGATGGGAGAAATTAGAAAAATCCAGTTAGCTTGATCACAAAACAAGCCTTAACAAAAATCAACTCATTAACTTTTCGGAAATGCCTAATTGAGACGAACCCGTATGTCTCCTGATGCCATTCCAGCATTAACAAAATGTAACGGCCTTCAACAAAGTGTCAAATTCTCCTACACGAACTCCATTCCAAATCGCTAAATTGCCCGGTCCGGAGTTAGATAATTCCAGTAGAAACTTGACAGAATTAGTGCAAAGTTTCAGTGTTGCAATTGTTATGCAATTTGTTGGAAGTGCTCCGTGCCAATCCGATGTACTTTGTCGCAAGAATTTCTGTGTGATTTAATTTCACATGAGAAACTGCTTAGCGTGGTTAAGCTGATTGCTATAAATGCTTTGGGGAGAACCAAACTTTAACAATTAATTATGAAAGGGGGTATGCATATTGCATAAATCATAATGAGGCGGGAAGTATAATGGTTCTGCGGATAATGCCATTTCTATAATTTACAATCTTTTGACCAACTCAATTATACAAACGTGCTTGAATAATTGAAGGTGTAGGCAGTCGAAAACGCTGGTTTACACATTACGCTAAAATAACAATCGTCAAATATCATTTTGTATTGGTCCTAAAATATTGATTGATAACTATTTTTTATTTCATTGGATGATGAGTTTTCATATGACGTACTTCTGATGTTCAATGAATGAAATAGATCAAATTATGAATGAGTATTATTACTTTGGGCTTAATATTCTACCTTTGCAGTAAAATAATATCCTTCCAACGGATTCAGATTTTAGAATTTCGGAGTTGGAAATGAACTTCAAATGCTTCGCCCCCACCAAACACAGGTGTTTCATACTTAAATCAATTCATTTAAGTTTGCATGTAAATCATTCATGGCTGTGGCAACGCAGCTACCAGCGGGACACAGTTGCGCTTTGTTATCTCGCCACAAGCTCTGCAATAAATAATTAGAACATGAATGACTGGAATAATATAACTCCACGAGAGACCTGCATTCCTGGAATAGCAACAAAGATATTGCGTCGCAATGATTGAGCGGCAAATCATTAGGTTCGTGCCCGCTGCTTTCTTTAAATGTTTGTTTGATGGTCAAAAACTTACGGAGACGCGCGCAATGCTCGAAAATGATAGCGTTGCTATTGCCTACTCTCTCATTTGAAACTCTGCTATGGGGAAAATTGTAACCAGTATTAAATATAGCAGTAATTTATACTCGCATCGACTGATATTCGATAATATGAAAATATGTTTCATCATAATGAGTTTATTCGTGACCAGATTTTATTCTCGCTCTTTTACGAATGCAGTTGTGCGCAGTGCGCATCAGCTTGCGTTGGAATGAAGTTTCCAGCATTCGTTCTGGAGTTCTGTTTGCCCATCCGCCTCATTTTGCTGTGCGCCTCTAATTGATACTGATGGTTGAGGTATTGTAGGCACTCAGGCCTGTTTACGCGATTTTGTAGCTTCCATGTTATTTGTATTTCGTTTGGTTGCATGCATGGTAGGTGGGATCCTTAGAGGGCAATTAATGGTTAGCTATAATAGTAGGACTATGGATCGAAGAGGCCAGGTCGGCCCGCACAGAGTCTGTCAAGGATTTTTGACGGCGTTTACGGAGAAAGCAGTTACGACGCTGTCAGGAAAAAAGTCAATGAGGAAACAATCCTATGAGAAGTTGAATTTTGCAAAATATGCTCGACTAGGGGCGACTTTAAGATTATAGGCGCCACCTTGGTCTATTCAAATTTTAGTTTTAGCGGAACCCTTTTCTGAACCATGTTCACGCTGCTATTTCGTTCGAAATGTTTTAGGTTTAGGTTTTTACCACTTGCTACTTATGCCTTTAGGTTCTAATTTATTTCCTTCTAAATTTGGCTATTCTATTCAGTATACGTGTAATATGGAAGCTAATTAACTGATGATGGAGGCGGTCTCCGAAACATTTTCAATGTTTATATGGTGAATTAGGTTATCGCTTTCTCTGTTTTTCCATTTTAGTTAAACTCTGGAAGACAAAAAGGTTTCGGAGAAACGCTGCGACATCTAACTGAAGACTTTACGCTTTATGTATCCCGGACAACACACCGTTCTACTGAAGAGCCTCGGGATTGTGTCGCGAGTTATATAAGTTGCTGACTAATTAACCGAGTTAAGTTTGGTCGAACTTCCACTGAAGAGGACAGCCGGTAAAAGTTATAAACTCTGCTGACTTAGCTCATGATGCTATCTTACTAATGAATTGAGAGAGCCTGAGCTATAAAGTTAAACAATACAACACCGAGCCATGACAATTAAAGACTGAAGAGGGTGAAAGTAAAAGAACTGCAAAGAACGCAAACAAAAAAGAACGCTCTTAAATAACAAAAGAACGCTCTTAAACTGCAAACTATTTACGAGGGGCATTTAATATGAGGTGGTGAGCGTTTAATGTTGTTATGCATTCTGTGCAGAGTGCCATGTTGTAAAATTATTGAAGTGTTGAGTAAATTCCATGAGACCGCAGACCATATTTACGTGCTCTAAACGGAGTATTTCCGTATAGAGAACAAGTCTTTAGAACGTACAAATCGTAAGACGCTGAATGCAAGCGGTATTCGTTCTGATCATCTGCCATCTGGAAATTAGTTCAAATAAAGTGTAATACCAGATTTATGTTTTTTAAACAACGCAAATATTTTTTTTTTATTTTCATATACTGAGATACTGAATATTGCGGCTGAAATTTCAAAGTACGAATCTAAATGAACACTGAAAACATCAGTGAAGCAAAAGAAGTTGACTGATCAGAAATATTCGTATAATATTACACCTTTAGCAGGTAAACATATATTCTCGTAATTCGGTTAAGAAATATTCTAAGTGTTTCTGGTTCAATTTAAAAACTTATAGTACGAACTAACTCTATAATACACACCGTGAACATGTTTGTTATTAAAAACCTGTGAGGAGCTCGGCAATTTCATATGCTATTCGGATTCCACACCAATAATACTCTTAACTCCTCGCAGATTCAATCACCGACCACATGCCACTGCTAATTTAAAGCAGTAAACATCGCACCAATAAGCAGGATCCAATGGAAGTAAACTGTAGAGAACGTCACTTCAATCTGTCTCTGCTCCGAGGGTAGAAGTAGCGCCATACTTTTCATCGATTCCCTCTAACCCTCGCACTTCACTTAAACTTTATAATTCTTCGTCCAAAATAATCCGTGTTTTTGTCAGACTGAAGCAGGGGATCGATCTCTGGCGTTTATGTCACTGCGAGTGCGTGTCGGATAAATAATTAAGTTGTTGAACTAATTTTATTTTTTTTCTCACTTGAGATATTCAAATAAGAAAGAAATTCAAATTATATCCAACTAATTTTTTATGTTTATTCTTTTGTTGCTGGGAAGGGAATCATAGCGCTCTTAATTTTTTTTGCTCAACTGTGATAATTATTTTTTATTTTTGTGCAAATGAAATAAGCAAATGTTTACGGAACCAATCAGAGAACTTCGCCAGCATCTGCCGACCTCGTCACTTTAAATTAAATTCGCGACTTTGCTATTTGCATTTGATTAGAAAAGTTACGCAGCATTTTTATTTCTTTTTGGTTGTAGACAAGTGGTACCTGGTAGAGGTTTGGATCCCACCAGATATTTTAATGTGAGCGGAAAACCCAAGACACAAATGTAATAAATAAGATAACCTTTGATAAGATAATAATATATTTAGATTACAAGTTCCATACCAAGTACATAATATTAAAGTTCGCTTCACACTCACATTTGCAATTAGCACTCTGCGAGAGAGGATCAAAATTCCATCGAAAACATGTTTATCATAAAAGAATTGCGATACTGCCGTTACTATTTTCCATAATATACTTATTTTCAGTAGTTATTTGACGGCCATTTCTAAAATTTATTTCACCTGACAAAGTGCGAAACGTCGTGCTATCTTTCAAAATATTTGGCTAACATATTCATTGAAACAAAATTCAAACCATGACTGTCGAATTTTTCATCAGAAAGTTGAAGGAATGTTGAACTGTTCAACTGAATCAGTAAGTGTTATCATAAATTCTTAGCTTTACATGTAAGAAGCTGAATTTTGAATGCAAATTTCTTATTATGAAATTTGATAACTGTTTATAATGTTTACGCATTTGGTGCGGCTAAATCCAGCTACTTTAAAATGTAGTGCAAATATTAAATCAATAAATTACCCTATAATCATTATAACTGAAAAACTACGAAAAATAAATATATAAAGATAAAACGTACGAAAAAAGACTTAGCGAATTGCTGACTGCACTTACTATATTGACATAGTAAATGTTTTCATATAAACTATTTGCATTTACATATTTGCACCCAATAACAATGGTTGTTTTAATATTACTAATAATTAACGGCATTAAAACTAAACGCATACAACGTTCATTAAGCTCTTACGTTAACCAATTTCTTCGATATTGTTTACCACCAACGCCGCACGTATCGCAACGTACTATTGTCGATCTCATCAATAAGTCGTACCTGAATTTCCACGAGAATCTTTATAAATTCCCCTCTATACCGACGAATCTTAATAAATTTCGCTCGACAGCGCTTGCACGAATTCAGTTTAATTCTTTGATGCCGAAGCAATACCGGACAAATAATCTAGTTTTTACTCCCACTCCCCCAACCAATGTCCGAATGTTTTTGAAAGCCTACAAATCTGTAAATTAACTTTCTTGGTTAGTCTGTGAAGCAATTAATAACAATGATTGATGGGTAATTTCTTAATAAGTTATGTTGAGAATTCGAAGAATCTAGCCTCGGGTAATTTTTTAATACAAATATTTTTTCGATTTTGTTCTTATCCATCAAAAGCTCCAGATCGATTTACCATATTGAATACATTATATCCAAGTGACGTAGATGCGCAAAAATCTCTCACAGCGGGAAGTTCATTCATAAATGTAAGTGCACTGCACGTTATGCATTCATCATAGTAACGTTCACCCTCTTCATAGTTTGAGAAGGAGGTATGGTAGAAATATTTGACTCTCATCGACTTTCCAATCTCCAATACCGCGGCTGCCGAGCTCGCGCCGCGCGGATAGAAGCTGTCGTCTTGGCTCAATGGATGGAGCAGAACCCAATACTCCTCTTATATTTATTAACTGTCTATATAGTATCAGGGTCGGTGAGGCAGGCCCAATACTCCTCTTATATTTATTAACTGGCTATAGAGTATCAGTGTCGGTGAGGCAGGCCCAATACTCCTCTTATATTTATTAACTGTCTATATAGAGTATCAGTGTCGGTGAGGCAGGCCCAATACTCCTCTTATATTTATTAACTGTCTATAGAGTATCAGTGTCGGTGAGGCAGGCCCAATACTCCTCTTATATTTATTAACTGTCTATAGAGTATCAGTGTCGGTGAGGCAGGCCCAATACTCCTCTTATATTTATTAACTGTCTATAGAGTAACAGTGCGTCTATATCATCATTTTTCTTCAGATTAACTCATCTTGAGCCTTCTTATTTCAGACTTCAGAATGACATGAAGTTTTCAGAATCACATGATTTTTTGGTTTGGTTCAAACCTACTCATTACTGAAAACAAATTAATAGGTTTTCAAATGTATGGCAATGCTGCTTCAAACCTATTTCAACTGAACCTACCAGATTCCACTATAGCTGTCAAATCAAACCAACTCAAATATCATTAACAAATCAACAGCGACATAACTTCACGCAAACGACCCTTAAGAGATAAATATATATTAATATCAAATGCAACTAACCTTTCATTCAATTGGTGATTCAATTAATGGATGCACATAAATAGAGGTTACATATATAGTTTATTGTTTTTATGCGTTTGGTATTTATGACATAGAGAGAAATATTGTCGATTGATGATTCATGTTTGAACGATATAATATATTATTTAATAGAAGTAGAAGTCCGAGATAACTCTTACATCCTCCGAGGCTTCGTCTCACGTATCAGAGAATAGCATCACAAAGTGAACTCCTTAATTATAATTTTTGTGATACCAAAGACTTTGATTCTTCCACAGCTTTTAAATAATCCTGCTCGTATGTATATAGCGTGACATCGAGCCTGCAGAAAAGCACGGTAATCCCTTTAGTTGTGTCATGACGAGCTTTATTGCGTCTGTTAACGCTATTAGATCGCAACACAATATTTTCCAGGCCTTTTTAAGCCTTTTAGGGCAAGTCAAAAGCTTTATTGCGTCAGCTTTATTGCGTCTGTTAACGCTATTAGATCGCAACACAATATTTTCCAGGCCTTTTTAAGCCTTTTAGGGCAAGTCAAAAGCTTTATTGCGTCTGTCAACGCTATTAGATCGCAACACACTATTTCCCAGGCCTTTTTAAGCCTTTTAGGGCAAGTCAAAAGCTCCTACACGTGCGGGCTCCTCGACATTAACGAGGCGCTGGCGAGGGCTTACGGCTGACCGAGCTGTGACTGTCCATTCTTAGCTTTGTTTTGATGTTGGGGCTTGCGGGGCGGCGGGGAAATGATAGAACAATGAGATTAATCGCCATAGCAGCCATAAGCAGGGGTTTGTCTCTATTGGCGAAGACGTGAGTAAGGCTAGCAGTAAGATTGGCCTCATGAACACTGGCAGAGGAGGAGGAATGGAAGTGATTGCCTCTATGTTCATATGTGAATCGCTGAACAAAAATGACGGTCTGCAATTTAAGATCTTGAACATAAGGTTTTATGGTCCGTTCTCTTCTGGAGATTATCACCAAGGATTTATTTCTTTTAATGATAGTGTTTACCTCTACGCTCGCGTCAACATCACGAAAGTTAATATAAACACAAAAATAATATATATTTAATCGCGCATAAAATTATCGTCCAACACTTCCCGTTACCATATCCGCCCCCGGGGACTCTCATCCCTGAGGATGTGCATGCGACATCAAGACAAACTCCCGGGCAACACTGAGCCTGACCTGGTCACGCCGCTTACAAACCTAACCTGATCTAACTTGACCTAACGTGACCTAACCTAACCTAACCTGACCTAGCCTCACCTAACCTGACCTAACCTGACCTAACCTGACCTAGCCTGACCTAAACTGACCTAACCTGACCTAACCTGACCTAACCTGACCTAACCTAGCCTAACCTAACCTAATCTAATCTAACTTGACCTAACCTGACCTAACCTGATCTAACTTGACCTAACCTGACCTAACCTGACCTAACCTAACCTAACCTAACCTGACCTAACTTGACCTAACCTGACCTAACCTGACCTAACCTCAGGTTCTCGCTCACCACTAGTTATGCCACCATGTATATCAAGTGTAGCTGCGTTCTTATTTCTTGTCTAACTTCCTACTATTGCAGTAAATTAATTAACTATTATAATATAGTTAATGCCAATTAATGTCTGTCTTGACTTCAAAAGATCGTTCAATATATCAAAATAATTGAGGATAATAAAATTATATACATTAAGGATATACATCGTCTGCAAAATAAAAGAGTATAAATTTTCGATCTCGAACTATGACATTATAGTTCGTTTCAATTTAATTTTCTTCATAAATACCGTGATTCTAAAATTCACTCATCTCTATTTTGCGCTAATCCCTATAATAAACATAAACATGTAATACAGTGAGACGCGGTAATTTCTGTAACAGAAACCTTGAAGCCAACACAAAAGTTCAGGCAGAGAAAGACTACACCTGCATTAGCTCCATGCATGCCTACAGCCACTCAAATAATGGCTCATGTCGGCGTCATCGGCGCCACGTCTGGTCCCTAAATTTGGCAAGACGTGCCATCTTGACCAATAGTGAGCGATCAGGTCCCGGATGTAAGGCCATTAGCGAGCCTTGACTTGTAATTTACCTTGCAACGAACTGAACGGCCGGCCGATCTATAATGAGTTAAAGTAAAGCCTGGTAATTTGTGGGTGAGATGAGTAATTCGAAAGCGAATATAATGCAAATATGCTGGCTGATATAGAAACCCAATTTTTTCATGATACTTTAGCAGTGACCTAACTGCTGCAGATAAATGCTCTAAAAGCCTAGTGAGAATAATTCAAATCAAAAAAATTATTTCAATGGGTGTAAAGACAATTCAGCTTGACTCGGTGTAAATAAATTAAAATTTGTTTGCAATTAGAATTGAACTTAAATACCTTAATTTTTGATGCTATTACTCGAAATGAGGAGAAATAAAGTGATACGACGCTTATTCATCTCTGGAATCCTCAACTCTGCCTGGTGAGGGAACTTTATTCATCAGACGGACGCCTGACAGACTAACCTGAAGTCGTAAGCTTTTCCTGTGGAAGTTAGCCAAATTCCTGCCCGGCCGAGCCCAAGTCACGGTCCCGACCTCCACTTACGACTTGGATAAATTGCCAGAGGTGACCTCCACTACGACTTGGATAAATTGCCAGAGGTGACCTCCACTTACGACAACTTACGACTTGGATAAATTGCCAGAGGTGACCTCCACTTACGACTTGGAAAAATTGCCAGAGGTGACCTCAACTTACGACTTGGATAAATTGCCAGAGGTGAACAAATTGACGCGGCCTGCGATGGCAGACGAATTGCGGGAGGAAATTACGCACAGGGAAATAATTAGGTTCTGGATTACATAGTACGGTGCTTAGCATTGCTTTTTTTTATTGGGATGGAATATCTTGGACTAACATTATAATGAATTTAACTCAAATATTTGCTGATATATTTTATCATTTTGATTTCGTCTTTGGATGAATTAATGAATAATACTCATCTGTAATAGTGCGAATGAATTGTTCACCTAACATTAGAGTATTTGCCGCTCTCTTTGAAAGCTTAAACATTTTCTCTTCCAATCCATGGCCTGAGTTTCACTTGGAAATTCCATCAGATACTCGGAAAATTTCAAATTTCTGCTGCCGGCTTCAGACAGCGAGAATTCAATATGAAGCGCTTATCTTTTATTTATGTTCAGTTAATATTCAGTTTACAAATAAATCAGTTTACTGCGAGCTAGATCAGTTCACAACTAGGCAGTGTTTGGCCGTTGTCTAGGCGTGCGACATGAGCGTTATTGATGGATGCCTGCCAGACGCTGCCTTTGATTAAAGCTTGGATATTATCAATTCCATCAATAAACTCCACGGATGCACAGCCCCATATTGAATACTCATTTGTTCGTGTTAATATAGGACTGCTGACGTCTTACTTAAGCAGAATAACGGAAGTCGGAGCTGAAATCAAATACGTTGTTCCGCTTCCTTTGCTGACGATTCATTCGGATGAGTTGTAGGATCTGCCTAGGATTAATATTCACAATATTATACACGGGAAAAACGTTTCATGTGATTTTATGCAACACGGTAAATTTGAATTGGACGATCACACCATAGCATAGAGTCGGGAAACATAACCTTACTTTTCTGATCCAATGCTATCCTGAAAAAATGAAATTGTGTGGCCGCAATCTGTATCAGTAGAGAAAATTTGTATGCCTCCATTTGCTTTTCTCATTTCATGTTTGGATTTTTCTAACAGAAACACAATAATATTCGTCCATCACGTATTTCTTCAAACTTATGTATCATAGGAATGGCCTTAAAGGATTATTTGTGATTGGTAAATTTATTCTTCCTTCCGCCACATTTTATACTTGTTAGATCACTTTTATTTTCAACGATGATTCGAGATGGTTAATATTTACAGCAGCTTCATCGTTCTTTTTCACTTTCATGGTTAATGAAATTAATTCTTAATAAATTTATTTTCGTTCTCGTCCCTTACCATTCATTCTTTCATTTGCTCTTTGATTCAACATCATTTGCTCTTTGATTCAACAATATTGATGTATTCCAGTCGTGTCTGTGCATTGTCAATTCTTCAATTCCTTTATTTTTTGTCCGTTCCTTCACCAAAAATAATTTTAGCAAAGAAGGTGACTTGCATATCGCCTACGGCGCTGAAGATATCTTCACTTTCTTTCTGACTCTGCCAGGCTTTGACATCAGCCTGGCTTTACTCCTGACTGCAGCCTGAATTTATTCTCGTCTGCAGCCTGTCTTTGCTTCTGACTGCAGCCTGAATTTATTCTCGTCTGCAGCCTGGCTTTCTTCTGACTGCAGCCTGTCTTTACTCCTGACTGCAGCCGGGCTTTACTCCTGACTGCAGCCGGGCTTTACTCCTGACTGCAGCCTGACTTTACTCCTGACTGCAGCCTGACTTTACTCCTGGCTGCAGCCTGACTTTACTCCTGGCTGCAGCCTGGCTTTACTCCTGACTGCTGCCTGGCTTTACTCCTGACTGCTGCCTGGCTTTACTCCTGACTGCTGCCTGGCTTTACTCCTTTTACTCCTGACTGCAGCATGCCTTTGCTTCTGACTGCAGCCTAAATTTACTCCTGACTGCAGCCTGGCTTTACTCCTGACTGCAGCCTGCATGTCTTTACTCCTGACTGCAGCCAGGCTGAGATTCAAGCTCACCCCATTTTAACTGCTCAGTCCAACAAAGCTGTCGGCTCTATTCACGTGTCAGGCTCAGATGCCTGTTTGGAGTTCAGTTCTGCTGAGCTTGCCGTCTATCGCGCGTGTGCGGAGACGGCATTCAGCTGCCGGATTCTGAGCCTGCTTGTAAGCCAGGCAGTGAACTGAGACATCAACCGAGACGTCGAACGAAAAACCGAGACTTCGAATGAACTCAATTGGAATGAATAATAGAGTTCATTACAAATGCTTACAGTTTATTATACTGTAGTTTATATTGCTAACAATTTCCTATGTTGTAGTTTATGTTGCTTACAGTTTACTATACTGTAGTTTATGTTGCTGACAGTTTACTCTACTGTAATTTATATTGTTGACAGGTTACTATACTGTAGTTTATGTTGCTGACAGTTTATTATACTGTAGTTTATATTACTGACAGTTTACTAAACTGTTGTTTATATTGCTGGCAGTTTACTAAACTGTAGTTTATATTGCTGACAGTTTACTAAACTGTAGTTTATATTGCTGACAGTTTACTATACTGTAGTTTATATTGCTGGCAGTTTACTAAACTGTGGTTTATATTGCTGACAGTTTACTCTATTGTAGTTTATTTTGTTGACAAGTTACTATACTGTAGTTTATGTTGCCGACAGTTTACTATACTGTAGTATATATTGTTGATAGTTTACTAATCTGTAGTTTATATTGCTGACAGTTTACTAAACGACGTTTATCCATCTGAATTTCCTGATATCATTAGTTAATTGCAATCGAAACCTTTTCAACATCGTGTTTAGGTAAAAAATAGGATTTTATAACTATATTTTCTTATTTTCAGGATGAGAGTGAGTGAACTAATGGCAGCTGTTGAACGATGTTGTGCCTGGAGTCTATGCAATTTGGCGTCACACGAACCGAAACTGGAAAATTCTCAAACAGATGTAACTCAAAATTAGTAAATCTTCCAACCCCCATAGCAAACGGTGCTGAAGTTAGCTGTAAATATGGTCCATCACGCCAGATATCCCGCACCTGTGCACATTGATCCCGAAACCAATCGTTGGCCTCATTCGACGCCTCAATTTTCCTGTCGCTGTTATTTTGCACCAACAAATTTTCCTGTCGCTGTTATTTTGCACCAACAAATTTTCCTGTCGCTGTTATTTTGCACCAACAAATTTTCCTGTCGCTGTTATTTTGCACCAACAGCGCGGGACATCCGAGGCCGCGATGAAGACGCAACGCAACCGCTGGGCGTCGCTCAAATGAGGTCGGGCGTTTGCATGCGTACGAGCTTGGCGATCTTTGACGAATTGTTTTTTACGTGATTCGTTTGCATTGCTGATCGAGAAGTGAGTCTGTTTGAACTTTATACTGATCGAGAAATGAGTTCTTAGACTTTTTTGCTATTTTGTAGCCTCTCCGAGATTGGGAAACGCTCGCAAAATATGGGAAGCCTAGTGTTGATTAAAAATTAAAATCAATATTGTAATTTGTCATGACCGTGAAATAAATTTCTTCACATCCCATTAATACATTTTATAAAAAAATGTATAGTTATTTCTCTGATAAATGCGTGTATTTTGGCGAAAATTTCAGATGGAAAGTTTTATTCAGTAAAATAATGACATGAATGCTGTTGAGGTCAAATAAATCATGCATTATTATAAAGGTTTGCTCTTGATTAAATTTTCTAATATGGAATCACTTCTCTCCGAACGTTAAATGTCGATAAAATCCAGGTAATTTTAAAAAGATGACTAAAATTATTTTCCCACGCTGATAGAAAAATTAATTTTTTTGAAAATTCATCACAATGGGACGGAGCTCTAAGTTTTTAACAAATGCGCCACTGTTTGGAATTATCTTCTTGTTCATTCACAAGCATAGTTTTGTGCTTTCCAGGACCCAATGCTCCAGTAAAAGGTTCATGTATGCGGAATTAACTGCAAGACATGGGCTACATACAGACCGGCCTTTTCGTCCATGCACCGTAGATCCTTGGCTTTATAGGATTTTAATGGCATTTTTCAACCTACGAAACATCGTGACCTCTTTTGTAGGTACATATTAAGTAGGATTTTTAACTTAAGAAAAAGTTTAATATACAAACACCTCATTTTTTAATGAATATTTGAAAAGGAAACTTTTTCTTTCGGTCAAAAAACTAAACCCGTAACGCCGGCGATTTAAATAAGATGGCGTCCTTGGTCAATTGCGTGACCTTATCACGATTAGACCAGGAGATAAATTCGTGATTTATTTTCAAGGAGTTTTATTCATAACAGTGGTTTTAATAATGAATATTTTTCATTGCAAATCGCTGGTAAGTGTACACATTCGAGTGCCAATATTTAATCCTGGACATCAAGTTGTCGTACAGTTTAAATCGGAGAGCAATGAAAGCACTTGAACAGCGACGGAGCTTCATGTAGCCAGCTGTCGGAAAAGATTTTAAAGAAAACTTGGCCAAAAATAGTTGACCAATTGGTATTTTTTGCAATTATCGTACGTTGCCACCAAATACTGCAGTTTTAAATTAGATTTTGGTTGTTATAAAAGATTTAGATTCCATTTGCTAACTGCAAGCACCATTAATAGTATTCTTTGCTTCTGGTGTTGGTAATGCTTCCTGCTCGACGTTGTTGCTGTCTTCGCTGTTACCTTTGCTGTAATCCTAGCTGTTACCATCATTGTTGTAAAACATTTTTGGGGGCTAATAAATATTGATCCTAGGTGTTTAACAATCATATTCGCTGTCTATTCTTCATATCGCTACTAACACCCGAAGAAATTATTTTTCAATCGTGATACAAATTGATAATGAGTTCTATAATACAACACCTAATTGAAGCTCAATAGGTGAAATGAACTCGCTACCTGAATCAAATAGAAATTGTTTCGATGAATCTCTATCATTTCATGCATGATATTTTATTACCGACATACAACATTTCGTTTTCAATTTCTTTACATAAGCGCATTTTCGCCTGAGATTGTGCAAACCAGGCAGGTTGTGTCATGGAAGCACGAGATAAACAGCAACAATGTGAGCGAAATACAGCAAAACGCTCCTCACTGCCATAACTCACTTAAATTTGGTATCGTGTAGATTTACATGGCTGATTGTGTGTTATTCTACATGGCAGAGGCCGACGCGCGCTTTACTCTTAATATGGATAAGGATAACACAAGCGTCATCAATCGATCATAAATAAGTCAATTCAATCTTTATTTGAATACCTGAGGCAAGAAGTGCGTTTCTTAACAATGCTGGAGACTCAAGACAGGTTTTACTTGCGCATTTACATATAAAGCGGCGGCCATTAGACCTACAGAAAACAAATGGCTGCGTTCATTATACTTGTAAAAAAGAAAGGACTGCGTTTACTAGACCTGCATAGTATAAAATTCACCGTTCATTATACTTGTAGAAAATAAAGGACTGCGTTCACCAGGCGTACAGAGAATAATATGAAACTTTCATTTTACTTGTACAGTATAAACTAAAGGCAGTTGCAGGTCATCCTGCAGCAACTTTGGCCATCCCTGTGGTCATGCTTATCTCGGTTACGATCACTCTGGACGAGTTTTGCCGCAATCTCTCTTGTTTTTTAAGCGATGCCGATGCTTGTTTTCTGATACACACGAACTAGGCATGATGCCTTGCCACTAAATTAAATGACTTATGCTTGGTTTCGGGACTCAACGTGTGGTAGTATTGTTAGGACTTATATGCTCGGTCAACAGGATAGTGTTGAAGGAACTCGTTCTGCGTCAGTGGAATATAGCTTCTATCAGTACACACATAATTTCTAATTTTTTCCGTTGAATATCATTATTTCATTATAACCTTATTCTAAATTTGGATATTAACTTCATTATTATCATAAATTGTTTAATCATATGAAGTGAGGTGATATATACGAGATCGTAAATAATGATGGCTGGGTCCAAATTTTTTTGATTGTGTGCAGTAAGATTGAATTGAAATCTACACTGTTAGTAGGTTTGAAATTTTTCATTTATATCAGCTACTTGAAAGAATTTCGCGAAATACTAATCCCTTGTGTAGGCTGGTTTTCTACTCATGAAGGAATTTAAAACCAATCAACAAACATAAAGCCACCACATTAATTACCACGAAGGTCCGCATTCATAAGCCTCTCCACACTCTCCCTCTCCACACTCTCCCTCTCCACACTCTCCCTCACAACACATAAGCCTCTCCACACTCTCCCTCTCTACACTCTCCCTCACCACACATAAGCCTCTCCACACTCTCCCTCACAACACATAAGCCTCCCAACACTCTCCCTCTCCACACTCTCCCTCACAACACATAAGCCTCTCCACACTCTCCCTCTCCACACATATGCCTCTCCACACTCTCCCTCACAACACATAAGCCTCTCTACACTCTCCCTCACCACACATATGCCTCTCCACACTCTCCCTCACAACACATAAGCCTCTCCACACTCTCCCTCTCCACATTCTCCCTCACAACACATAAGCTTCTCCACACTCTCCCTCACCACACATAAGCCTCTCCGCACTCTCCCTCTCCACACTCTCCCTCATCACACATAAGCCTCTCCACACTCTCCCTCTCCAGACTCTCCCTCACCACACTCTCCCTCACCACAGAATCTGTAAAGGAATATAAAAAACGGCGGAAGTTTTCTTCTTAGTTAAACGGCACCTCGCCGAATTATTTTTCGTTTGAAAATTGTAGTCTTTTATTCACGCGCTATTTAATGATTCTAGTAAAAAAGCTTCGTGGACAGTACGGTGATGGGATGGCGAGCTTCAGCAATTGCGGTAAATTTATAATTTATGCACAGAATTTAGCCAAAATTATTAATATTTCTTTGTGCCGACTCTGAGTAATTAAAAATTTGCTCTTGGGTGTCGTTATTTTTCAGAAATTTCAGAGAAAAATTATATGAACCAGAATTTTGCATTGTCGTTGTTTTGGTTGCACGTTAAAAATAAGACTGGAAGCTTTATACACAAAAAATTTATAAAAGAAAAATAATTCAGCGAGGCAGTGTAGGCGAGAAAACTCTTTGATTTTTTCAGTAAGCTTGCGGCAGCATAAAATGCTTTTCAAAAGCACGTATATGATATAACGCTATTCACGATATCTGAAATGCACATAATATTTTTTCTTTTCAATAACATTTTTAGCTGAAAGCTTAGAATATCTCCAGCGTTCCAAAACTCCACATGATCAACTCGTTCGAAAATCTTATTTCTGTTTTACGCAAGGCCGGAATATTAAAATTTTCAAAATATTTTTGGCAGTTGAAGAAATTTCGTGGACATCTTGAAAAACAGTTGTTAGCTTTAGACTTATTTTAAGAAATAATTATGCTTCCTATCACATTATTCGTAAATTTCGCCTATTGCCTTGAAATTCACAAACGAACACTGCCCATAAAATGCTCAGACATTATAAATTTGCAAAAATATGTAGAAGTAAAACAAATCCAATTTCAGACCATAATAATGTTCGAAGCAGGGAAATATCGTATATAAATATAGGTTTTAAACAATATGACTCTCAAGGCCTACAACATCGAAGTACGTTTCCGAATTTACAGAAGTTGAAAACCAGTTTCAGAAAGTTTTGCTGATAATAGAGTACTAGATAATGCTTTGTTGATAATGCTCAAGAGAAAACTAAGAAAAATACAGGATGTAATTTAACGAAGTCGTATATTGATCAGCCTATTAGACAAAAATCACTACATAAAATCGGGATGAGCTAAAAGCGATTTAAAAATTCAGCCAATAAAAGTTATACTAAAAAAACACATTAGCCTATGCCGCAGCTCAGATTCCTCAGAACAATTAATTCGAAACACAAATGAAGAAATCCTAACCCGAAGAGATAGTTCGAAAATCCCAAATAAATATTGATGTGCTTATGACATGAAACGCATTTCATACGTGGATTACAGATGCTATCAGATGGATTCCATTAATCGTCATAGACAATATTTAACTAACATGACCGACGCACACAAAAATTCACATTCAGCGATAAATGAATTGGAGCAAAACAACGTGCAGCAACACACTGTCCGCCATACATAATTGAGGCGTCCTACAGCCCGACAAAGTGCATGCGAGTGAATATCAGATTAGCTGTCCACTCCGCGTCCGTCTTTTGCTCACAAACAAAGTGTATGCGGATGAACAACGCGAATATTCCGCGCATGCGAGTCTTGTGAGAGGGAATTTTGGAGAATTTATGCATCACAAGCACTCGAACCTGAAATATATTTCGTTGAGAGTCACAATGGGAGTTTTCTTCACTGCAAATACAGATTGTTTGTCAGTATTTAATGTTTAGTATAGCATGCCTCTATTCAATGTTTCGTTTGGCATGTCTCAATTCAATGTTTCATATAGCACGTCTCTATTCAATGTTTAGTATAGCACGTCTCTGTTCAGTGTTTAGTATAGCACGCCTCTATTCAATGTTCAGTATAGCACGTCTCTATTCAATGTTTAGTATAGCACGTTTCTATTCAATGTTCAGTATAGCACCTGTCTCTTATACACATCTAGATGTGTATAAGAGACAGCTGTAAACTAGTTATTAATCTAGTGCTAATACTAATAAAATCACTAAACGCACACATGGGTTGATACTCACGGGTAGCAGTAAAGACGCGCCTAGCAGCGGCTCAGGAGGCACTAGACGAGGCCCGCAAACTAGTCACTCTGTAAACTAGTTATTAATCTAGTGCTAATACTAATAAAATCACTAAACGCACACATGGGTTGATACTCACGGGTAGCAGTAAAGACGCGCCTGGCAGCAGACGCTCAGGAGGCACTAGACGAGGCCCGCAAGAAGTGCCAGCTCGTGGCACCGCGACACGCGCACAGCCAAGTGACCTGTCAGCAAAGTTTGTGATCGCAGTTAGTGAAGTTTGTGATCGCAGTTAGTGAAGTTTGTGATCGCAGTTAGTGAAGTTTGTGATCGCAGTTAGTGAAGTTTGTGATCGCAGTTAGCAAAGTTTGTGATCGCAGTTAGCAAAGTTTGTGATCGCAGTTAGCAAAGTTTTGATGATAGTAGACCGTCAGTTATGTCACTTTTCTCGCTTCTGATCAATGGGTGGTAATATATTCACCCGGAACTTGCTGGCAACTGACGATACAATAAATTTACAACTGGAAAACTTTGCATCTGAAATATGAATCAGAAAAAAATACAGATGCTTCCTCTGACGTTGATGTTTAGACATCCAGGGCAACATTAATATGAGATGGAAATAATAAACCAGTCAACAGAATCTATTTTAAATTCACGAAAAATCCTACAAAAATCCTACTGATGACCAAACCATCTAGGAATCCTTTACAGAATTCACAATTATGATCCGTTTAATTAAATTGCCCTCAATAAAATCAGCGATGCATAAATAATGTGATGAAAATTTCGTCATCCACTTGAATCGAAAAAATCCCGCAGCCCCACCGACAAATTATTTCCCTAGAGAGATTCAGAATGATCTAATTTCTAACGATATTTTAACGTTTATGGCTAACTTTACTAGCTGTGAAATAAATCTGATAAAAGAACACAAGTTGATCAAATCAGCCCAACTGCTGAGCTTAATGGAATACAAAATATATTCACGCACGGCTTGTTATTTCAATGGCATAATATTCGCACAAACTCGATCATTTGCAGGCTTTCATTTGTGATTGTTAATTAAGCGAGTGATGTTATGCAATTTTATTATCTAACGTTTCACCAAAATAATTTGAACATTTATGCGTGTTTTGATTGAAGTTCTGAAGATTTGGGTATGAAGTATATTAATGATCGTTTCTTGTTAATTTCGTCCATAAATAGAGTTGATAAACTTGAATTATTACAGTTCATATATTTGAACTGGGGAATTCACAATTTACATAGTCAGTTATGTAATTTAATTTATCATAATAATCAATTATGTGAGAACTGTTCGTGATAAACTTATGACTACGTTGTCTTTTAAAAATTAATATTTTTACTTATTGTGCAGATATTTTATACTGCATACACCGTTTATACAAATCTTTTTGCAAAGTTTTAACTATTCCTCAAAGAAGTTTCCAACTTTGTATCATAATTGCACGTACTGATTGCCGCTCTTGATTTTTCCTATTCCATTTTTTAGTTTATAATTATTTATGATTTGAGCAAAATTTCCCCGCGGGAAATTAAAAATATATAATTAAGATCAACCTCTAAAGTCTAGCGTCGTTAAAGTTACGGAAAAGAAGCAGCCATTGCAGAAAGTTGCTGACTTTTATATGATATTTCTGATCAAGCTTCCTTAATATATCCATAGAAATTCATCAAACAGTTCACCAGCGAAAAGATCAAACTCATCAAATGTCACTGGTGATTGAGCCAACGTATGACAAACTTCGGAGTGCTCCATGTATTTGACTTGCTCTATTTTTATTCTGCGCCGAAAATATATCCGATGCCGAGCAGAAGAAAGAAATATTAATCAACTTTTGCATGGATCGCCGGAAACCAATCAAATAAAATTAGAGTGCGCTAAACCAATCAAATTATGCCTCCAAAATCAACAGGTGCCAGGGAGCCCGATCCGAAGTCGTAATGGTTGAGGACTGGCTAGCGGGGGATCGTTACTCTATTGAAAATCCGGGCTAGATTAAATACTTTGTTTTAGCATACACGTCATGTGTTTTTATCCTCTCGTGTCTTTTTTAGCCACTTGTAACGTGCCCTCGAAGTTCGATCTGAACGAGACGCCACGACAATCTCTTCGTGGAATAATAATAATAATAATAATAATAATAATAATAATAATAATAATAATAATAATAATAATAACAATAATAATAATAATAAAATAATAATAATAATTAATAGAACCTTGGCGACGAGGACGGTCGGCCTACCGGAGGTGAAATACTAAGGCGGCGCCAAGCGTGGTCTAGGACTGGTACGTCTGGAATGGCACGTCCAAGGATACGATGGAAAAAATATAACTCAGTACTCACTGCAGTGAGTGACAGAGAGCGCATTTTCTCGTCGACGAAAACATGAAGTCACGGACGGACAGACAGACGAAAAGATGGACGGACAGACAGACGGGCAGACAGATGGACGGACAGACGGACATGGCGAGCACAATAGAGCATTTTTTTCGTAAATGAGAAAATGCGCTAAAAATTGTTGATTGCAATGCCAATGCACGTTGAAGGCGTGCAATGACGAATAATCGAGTGAAGTGGCGTTCAATTATTTCAGATGTGCATTTACCAAGCTGAGTGTAGAAGAATTGAAGAGCAGTTGGATCGAGTACTTTCTATATATTGCGCGTTCATCCACATTCCATCAGAAAATTTTACGTTTGAGATAAAGTTGTATGTGCACGATAATTCAGGCATATGAACAATCAAACAACTAAATGATTAGACATGTATACATCTATGGAATGCCTCTTGTTAAGCTTCTATTGTAGTTTAGTTGACATTAATATACTAACTCGAGGTTCTGTATCTGTAAAGATCTTCTTTATAGCTAATGCAAAATAATGCCTCAGCAATAGAAAATACAGCCTTCATTTAATGATTAAAAAGTATTAAATTGGCCGGTAACGAAGCTGAGTTTCCCCCAAATTAATAGTGAAAATTACCCCATTTCTCAACGTGCAAACATAAGCAAATGAGAAGCTTTCGTCGCTTCGTTGCCTCTGTAATCAGGAGCCTTGAGCTCAACTTCAGAATTGGCAACTGCAGACACACGAGCTAAGCGTGTGAAGTTTGTCAGGTTAAGGTAACTATAACTTGAGTTATAACGAGCTTGTATGGCGCGGCCTTGTGGTGATACTTGCTCCTTCTTAGGTAACTATAACTTGAGTTATAACGAGCTTGTATGGGGGCGGCCTTGTGGTGATACTCGCTTCTTCTTAGGTAATTATAACTTGAGTTAGAACCAATTGGAAGGGTCATGTAATAATAAAATCATCATATTAGATTTATTTGTCAGATGACTTCTGGGTTAGGATCTTAGGATTGAAGAGAAATTTTTTAGCCCTATCTATTTTTAGATCGACCGAGATGAAAAATTGAGCTTTTCAGTAGAAAGAGCATAGAATTAAAATATATATTGTTTTGTGAAATGATTTCCTTTGTGACTGTTTATATTCACTTCCATTTTAATCTCTGAAATTTATGTAAATATTATTCTCATCTCATAACCCTATATTACATGGTAGTATAGATGAACTCTCTATTTTTATTCAAAATATTCATTTCATAGATGTTACAGTTGACTTAACTAATGTGAACATCAAACTATAATTTAAATTGATATTTCATGTCATGCCCTAATACAGACAGTAAAATTCTGAACATTTATTTAGGTTAGGATGTTTAAACCTGTTAATTTTTACGTTGATTTTATTTTTTTATGTTCGTCATGTAAATTCCACTGTAGTCTCTACCTGCACTCAAGAAGCCACGACGTGCCTGAGGACTTCTCAGCCGAGCTTTTGTTTCGTCACGTGGAGGTTTCAGTTTCGATGTTTCTTTAATGTTTTGAACAACACTCATACAAGCTATTTTGGGATAATGTGTGCATGATATCACTGAACGAGATTGCGCTGTCCAGAGAATTGCAATTCATGTTGAACTTTTACTAGGAATCACAATTTTTAAAAAAGTCTGTAGCATGCGTAACTTAAATTTGTTCCTTGAATGCTTCTACATGTAATCCACATTGGATTTACGATTTTCGGTTACATAGTTTAGATCATTTCGATTTTCTAATTTCTCCGTTATATGATTTAGCAGATATTCCAAATTGTTTATATTCCCCGCGACCGAAAAATCATTGCATTATCTGATCGGATGGATAATTTTCTTCAATTGCTTGATATTAGCGTTGCGAATTGCTAAGATGAATCTATACTTTAGACTTACATGAATAATTGCCTGCTAAAAATAGAGCTAGTGTAGTATTACCTAAAATAGCTTCTGTAACATAACGTAGTTATTCAGATACGTCTCTAATCAATATTTCCATTTTAAATATCATAATTGACTAAAAAAGAAACTTAGTGAGTAGTTTGCATTCAAAATTATGGCTTGGCGTAAAACATCAGAAATTTAAAATTTATCTATGATATTGATATGGGCAGCAAAGTTCTCGAAAATACGAGCTTCAATGCCGAAGAAAATCATGCAATCGATGTGAATAGTTACTTTTTTGCACTAAATAATGGTTAAGTGTCATAATAATAATGGTTCTTCATTGAAAATTCCGGCATGATTACAAAATGCTATTACACCCATCAGACGTGAGCATATGCGTCAGTCATTGTCCATGAATCTGGAAGTATTGTCATGGAAATGTTAACTCTATGAAAATTGTATAAATGTCGATCCTAATCCAAGTTACCCGTCCCCAAACAATGAGTGAGCTCGGGCTGGTAGCACTGCTACAGACATTCAACGATGTTAAACAAACGTAGGAATCCATAAGTCAAACGCATTTCATTTCTTATAGTTTGGTGCCGCATATTTGTTACTTGCTCGAAACAACTTACTTACTACCTGTTCAATTGCTACTAGCTTACTTGCTACTTCTTTACTAGTTAAAATAGAAGGCAAGCGCTGCAAACATGCGATCCTTCAAGAAAATGTCAGAACGATGGTGATAAAAGACTGTTAAAATAAAAGTTGATAAAATTGTGCGGTGGAAGTTTGAGACCTTATTAAATTAGAAATATAAACCAAATTAAATTTGATCAAGATATTGTAAACTGAATTAATTTTTGCAACACATCAAGCCTCTTTTAAGCGGAAATGAGCCCCAATTTCATTGCGTTATATGAATGCTTACATATATGAGTTACATGAATGTAGTCATCGTCATTATGCTTCGATGCCAAGCTCCCATTCCTGAATCCTAATTTGCTTGTATATTAACTAAAATTTCAAGTTCAGTCGTCGCTTCAATAGTCGCCATTTCATCGTAATTTGCATAAAGCCAAGACAGACTTGCCGCTCCGTAAGCACAGCGCAGACGGTCATAGCGCCGACGTCTGCCGTAGTGTCCCGGCAGTCATAGCGCCAACGTCTGCCGCAGCATCCCGGCAGTCATAGCGCCAACGTCTGCCGCAGCGTCCCGGCAGTCATAGCGCCAACGTCTGCCGCAGCATCCCGGCAGTCATAGCGCCAACGTCTGCCGCAGCATCCCGGCAGTCATAGCGCCAACGTCTGCCGCAGCATCCCGGCAGTCATAGCGCCAACGTATCTGCCGCAGCGTCCCGGCAGTCATAGCGCCAACGTCTGCCGCAGCGTCCCGGCAGTCATAGCGCCAACGTCTGCCGCAGCGTCCCGGCAGTCAAGAAATATACGTCAATAAAAAAAAAAGACGATAAGAAGAAGCTATCGGAAACCGGTAACTGTAACCATGAGAAACGTCCTCGTCTAAGCAGCGTAAGAGATGGCGGTCATTCGAAGCGACGGCGCCAAATTAACGAATTTCAGAGCTGGTGGCATTTAGAACATGTGCTTTAAAGTTGAAATTATCGGGTTTCAAATGCGAATATACGTGAATATAGAACCTTAGTTTACTGAACAGGTTCTACATAATATGTTCCGATGTAATAAACAGCTTGATGATCAGGTACTTCAAGGAATGCTCAAAGCGTTTCTCTTATGAATTCTACATAGCGAATTACCTTGCCTAACAGAGAAACAAGATTAGTGATTAGAGAAACATATTGCAAACATAACTCCAAATTATGTTGATGAAATTTATCATAACATTTCAAACTGACTTTCACTATGAAATGATAGAACTGACGGTACCCTAAACATCAAATCAAATAAAATGTTCCGATTAAAAATTGCATGAAGTGAAATTAGATTATTCAAAAATTTATTGTAATTTCGCTCACATGTCGCCGCTGCCCCGGCCGCTCGACCGTCGATCGCTCCGGCACCACCAGCCGGTCCTCTCAACCCCGATGTTCGCAATGCGAGTGGCGGAGATGTTTTAAGTGACCGAAGCACAAAAATCACTAGATTGCTTAAGTCGCAAATTTACCAGGAATTTAAAAGCAAAGAAAACAGCCAGAATATTAACCATTTCTTAAGAATGAAAACGTTTCGGAGTCCAGCTCCATCGTTAATTGACCGACTATTGGCCGGCGATAAACAAACGCTGGGTTCTAATCCTGTGATTCTGACCAAAGTAGGATTGGTGATTGGATGGTGGGCACGAAATGTGCTTCACATTTAATTATTTATAATCTAATGTGAGCGGCGATGCAGCATTCGATTAGCGCTTCGCTTTAAAGTAATTTGGAGCGGGCATTCGTTCGGATAAATCTTTAATTTGGTTTTTAATTGGGATTTGCATGACTCAGTTGCCAATCAAAACGTTTAGCTTTGATGGATAATTACTTGTCGCTGTAATTGATTAAGAGTAAAAGTGCTTGTAATTAGTCTTATGGATTACATAAGACTAAGACTTACATATCTTCAAAACAATTATTTGTATATAAATAATAACAAATGGGTGTGTAAGTTACGAACTTTCATATACTATTTTTTCACACGAAGAAACGATTCGCCAAGTAATGAACCTTATATGAACATTAATTACTTCTTTTGTATAGGAAGTTATTGAACCGTTAATCGATTGCTCAGTGAATGATGACGAAATAAAATTTTCTGCAGCTCATTTCACTTTCTCATGTGGATCTATTCTTTCCATTGATAAGGTACGACCATAAATGTTACTGTCATCATCCAAATTTTAGTGATTATTGATGTCCATCTTGTAGCTGCAATTTCCCAACATTTTCAAGCAAATATATCGAGAAGTCGATTTCGAAGAAACAGAGCTTAGTGCAATTATAAACATCTTTAAATAAAGGGAACTCGTTTCGAGTGATTTTACACTGAGTCACAGTATTTAAAACTGTAGATTTTTCATATTCTTAAACGGTACTTAAAGAGTGATTATTGCAAATACTTGAAGAATGGTCACCTAATTCGAGACAATTATTGAATTTCTGGAACTCGATTGTATGAAAAACACATACGTAAAATGGTTAAAAAATTTAGTTCATAAAAAAAATTCCACCCTTAGGAGAGATTCGTGTGAATAGCTTGTAAATATTAGATATTGAACTCAAATGCTAGAAAGATCGACAAATTCACTACGAATATCAGAATTATAAGTTCGACGAAGTTCATGAATAAGATCTCTCGTGCTTACACAAACAATACATGCTTTTCTTGAACGCAATCCAATATGGCCGTAGCCCGCGGCTGTGATGGGAAGCGTATTCCGATGCGCCTCTGCAGGCGGTATCTCGCGCAACCTTTGCTGCAGTAATACGCAAGTAAATAGTGTTTATATGACACAATAAATAGCTTACGAATGTATGAATAGCTTTTGGACGTCGGCAGATTTAATTTAGTGTCTTAGCAAAGATTAAAGTTAGGTGTTAGCTTGTTATAAACCGTTTCTGTTATAAATATTTCCTTGTCTTTTAAATTGTCTTGTGAGATTGTTAAGCCTTTGCCCATCATTCATGCAACAGACTCCACCGAGTACAGTCGTTATGTCGTCCGCTTGTCTTTGCCCTTCCTGAGCCTTAGCCTAGACTGTGAAGAGATTTTCTGTGAAAACGTAACAATCATAATTTACTGTAATCTGAACTTTTATGTGATAAAGTAACTATAATCATTATTTACTGCGATCTGAATTCTTGTGTGCTAACGTAACAATCATTATTTACTGTGATCTGAACATTTGTGTGCTAACGTACCTAATTATTATTTACTGTGATCTGAACTTTTTTGTGATAAAGTAACTATAATCATTATTTACTGTGATCTGAACATTTATGTGCTAACGTAACTAATTATTATTTACTGTGATCTGAACTTTTATGTGATAAAGTAACTATAATCATTATTTACTGTGATCTGAATTTTTGTGTGCTAACGTACCTAATCATTATTCATTGTAATCTGAACTTTTATGTTATAAAGTAACTAATCGTTATTTACTGTGATCTGAATCTTTGTGTGCTAACGTACCTAATCATTATTTATTGTAATCTGAACTTTTATGTGACAAAGTAACTATAATCGTTATATATTGTGATATAAATCTTTGAGTGCTAACGTAACTAATCATTATTTACTGTAATCTGATTGGTAATGTTTTTCATTAAAGGCAACTTAAGAATATCTTATGCGAAAAAATTATAAGTGATATTAACGATGAAAAAATTATTTGGCAAAAATTTTTAAATACTTATTTTAGAAAAAAAATTGGTATCTTAACAAGGGACGAGAATGCTCGGCGTATATATCGTACAAATAGGTATATATTTTTCTTTATTTGTGTGGACGTTATTTTTAGTAACAAGAAAGAATTTTCCAGGAGATTGAAGGCCAGGGACAGCTACGCGGCGCAATATTTCAAGTGAACAAAGTGGATATTCCGCGATATTTAAAAAACAAAGTTTCTATCTTATGATGAGGCCTCAAGATTTCTTATTTTCTTGAAGTAAACGCCATTAAATATACCTTGTCATCAGTACAGCAGCCGGCAGAGAAACTGCTCCGTGTATCCCCATTAGATGGATTGAACTTCATTATGGCGGTCTGAGATCGAAGTCTCCTGCTTGAGTTTCCCAAACTTTTGATGATATTTAAGCGAATTTTTCGTCTTTTTAGATGATACCTGGAGAAAAAATGTCTTCATAAGAGAAAATCGGGCAAAATTTGCATACGTTCAACAGACTTTAAATTTATCGTTTTTATAATGATAGATATCGTTTACTACTAGATAGATAATGATAATACATGCTAGATAATGTACTACTAGAGAGTTGTTTTTATGTCGATCAAATCACCATAATTTATTAACACTACTTGATAAATTTAAACGATGCAACGATATGCTTATATATAGATTGAAGCACAACACTACACCTCATCATTCCTCTAATACCTTCGGTTGGGAGCAGAAGAAACGTCACTTCTGACGCAACATAAAATTGAGGACTCACGAAAAAAACCATCACAACGTTATTTTTCGTAGCTTACGGGATTATTTTCCCACTTCCGCGGAAAAATAACCACTGACATAATTTTGAAAACTTTCAATAACAAACTGTCGCCTGCATGACCTGTAATTAGCACTATACCTTATTACCCCTCTTCACGCTATCCCTTTCACCGCCGTAACCTGAGAGCTGAAGTCTGCTCTTAATAGCGAGAGCCGCGGTAGATTTTATGGCCATTTGGGCCTCTGTTGCTGAACTTTGGCCATAACTATAGAGCCATAATTTGTAGGGCAGCAACAAGCTTTTTTATGGCCATCTGGGCCTCTGTTGCTGAACTTTGGCCATAACTATAGAGCCATAATTTGTAAGGCAGCAACAATCTTTTTTATGGCCATCTGGGCCTCTGTTGCTGAACTTTGGCCATAGCTATAGAGCCATAATTTGTAGGGCAGCAACAAGCTTTTTTATGGCCATCAGGGCCTCTGTTGCTGAACTTTGGCCATAACTATAGAGCCATAATTTGTAAGGCAGCAACAAGCTTGGCCCCGCAAACTCTCAGCCACGTTACATATAAAGTTCGCTTCATTATTACTGCTATAAGCCAAGTTTAGTATGGAACAACTAAAGGCATGGGAATAGATATCATTTCTCGCACAAAAAATAGCTTATACATAAATGCATGAAGAGCTTATATGACTTTTTACTTCTAATTCTTCTTAATTCATATCATATGGACCAATTTATTGCAATGCTGGTTTTATTTAATGCTTTATTTATAATACAGAGCAAAGTTTACCATAGTAGTTTCATCCGTAAACGCGAACAAAGTTTACAGTGAAGAATATTCTTATAGAGTATAGTATAGTATAGTATACTATTGAATAATATACTATAGTATACTATTGAATACTATACTATACTATAGTATACTATAGTATACTATAGTATGTATGGTTCTAAACGTTTGAAGTTCTTCATTTGCGAGCGTAAGAAAGTCCAACAAGCGGTTCATTACACATTACATATCAGTTGAACTCGAGAGAAAGAAGAATTAATTGCTGCGATCTTATCATTTCTTTCGCGCTGCCCTCAACGAGCAGGTAATTGAAGGTGTAAAATAGGCTGTACGGCAGAAATTTTTAAGCAAATGTACATTTTCTTTCTTCCTGTCAAGACAAGGAATCCGAGTGTAAATGAATTACTATGTAAATGAATAATAACTTATTTCCTGAACAAATCATCGTGAGTTTCTTCGTTTGTTCATGTGACGAAATGCAAGAAAATTATTATTTTTTATCCAAGGTAAATAAAATGTGACAAAATATCTTATTCTGCCACAAGAAAAATATCAAAACATCGCAACCAAAAACTATTACGTTGTGGCTTGTTTTTCACGATAACTGCGACCTGCACTAACTAATGCGTAATTCTGTCATGCTATTAAACTTGTACAATTTTGCAGGGTTTGCCAAGATCCTCTGTATATTTGTGAGCACAGCGACAGTTTATTTTTGCCAGACTACCGACGCGCCATCATTTGACCTCCTCTGCTGGTATTTTCCTATGAAATTGCCCAGTTCGCTTGCGGTAATTCTTTAAACATTACAGGCTTTTACTGGCTAGGATATGAGAGACTACCGACGCGCCATCATTTGACCTCCTCTGCTGGTATTTTCATATGAAATTGCCAGCTCGCTTGCGGTAATTCTTTAAACATTACATTCTTTTACTGACTAGGATATGAGAGACGCTTGGATGTGTGTGCATTCGCTGTTTGTTTGTTTTTAGATTGTAGAGGCTGACGTATTATTCACTTTCTAATTAGTTTAACCCTGAGTATAAATTCAGTTCTTCTTCGAAAAATTGTAGAATAAATTCTGAATTAAATCAAATAAGATGAGCACGTTGAAACTTCTTCACTTTTGGTCACAATTCTCTAATTATTGCTGATCTCGCACCATACGAAAATTACCAGTTTCTTTGACCGAATAGAGCTCACACGAGTAGATAACATTGGATTGGGCGATAAAATTTAAAATTTTCTTCGTATTACCTTGTTGAATATTTCTAGTGTAAAAATATTATATTTTAAGTGGTCCCATTAATTAGTGAGTGAGAAGCTTGGCATATTGCAAGAACCTCAACCAATAACAAAGAAGTCAGTTGCTTGACGCGCATATTATTCTTTGTATTATCTATCATATTATATTATGGTTATATTGTAATTATATTCTAATTATATTATATATTTTTAACCCTCTATCGATCCTTTGTTTTGTGTTCATGTTGTTGACGTCTCGTAGTGTCGAAGTGATGAATTAGAATTTTATTTCTTGGGCTCATGTTCGGGGAAAAATCCCCCATCATTACTCCATTGGACGATATCATGCAGTTTTATTTAGAGGAATTTTTAATTTAATTTGAGAAGTAATTAAATAATCTGATTAAATAATTAATGCTCTTTCATAATAAAGGCTTCTTTTCAGAAAAGAATTGTCAGAAGCTTAAATAGAATTTCCGCCGTTCCTTTCAATGGGGCAATGCAGACATTGAATGTTGTTAGAAATTACAGGAATATTCATGAAAATAAATCAAAATCAACAAAGAAAAACTACTAGTTGGCAACTGATTCAGAAATAATTAATACAGTAATTACTAATAAATAATGAAGCTGCTGGACTGATGGGTAATGAAATACAGGGTGAAGTTATAACGCCATGTGAGACCTAAACCTATAACACAGACGTCGTTAATAACATCGATTGAAGACTGTGGTTCATATCCAAACGATCTCTGACAACAAACCTTTTAGAACAACATTGAAATCCGATTTTTAAATATGAGCGTATATTGAGCGAGACTGGGACAAAAATGCTTGCTTATGTTGTATTGTTATATGGCTTTTTATGAATTCCTTATCTACATATGCTAAAAGTGATTTGACTCTCATGCCAATATTTCGCTCACTCACTCGAACTATCTCATAACCCTTTTCCGATAGTTCATATTTTTCATAAGGGTGCTCATTGAATTTCTTTCGCATATATCAAACTTCCATCATGCAGTTTGAATGATGTTTTTAACATGTTTATTATTGATTAGATTGTAGAGTGAGGCTGTTAGGTTAACAGGCGGGAAAAATTGCTCTTTCGTGAAATTCGATCATGTCAAAGTGTGTGTATGTTTATTTCATTTCAGTAATTGAAGATGAATATGAATGAAATGAAGCAAAGACTTTGATTGACAAAAGTCAAATCTGAGGTCTCGTATTGTATTTATTGTATAGTCGCTGGTTTAAGTTTAAGGTGTTAAGTATTTTAAGTTGAAAAGTTCAATCTAATTGCGCAGATGCACAATGTAATTGTAGTTACTGGATAAAAAGTTCGGTGCTAATGTTCAATAATGTAAAGATCTACAGCTTCAGTAATGTATAGATGTACAGCTTCAGTAATGTACAGATGTTAATGTAGTTCATTAATTAGGAGGCAACAGATGATAATTGTATATTTTCAATCACGCTTTAGTTTTTATGCGAACATCATTTTCAATCTTCTGTATACGAGCATGAAATTCTTCCAATGAAATTATTCGTTTATTGGCTAAAATAATATATACTTTGCATACAAATACCATTTCTTAATAATGATTTTGATTGACTTTGTGCTATGTGAAACTTGGATTAACATTATTAATTGCTGCCGACGATGCATTCGCTTGTTTACTTTCTTTGATAATCCGATAAAAATTCTATACATTTTCAATAAGCAGAGAGATTTGAATTTCAATCTGTTCACTGTTTTGCAAATATTCCCAGCGAGCAAAAATTGCTCAACATTTCCAGCGGTGATGAATTCTAATTATTTTTATTCCGATTCAATAGACGGCTATAATAAAAATAAAATTTGTTAAACCAAAACCGAGACACATCATTAGTTCTAATGAAGTTCTTTAATTAGTTCCTGTTCTACACGTTAGAACAAGTTTTTATGGCCGCACCGCCGGTAGTTTATACTGCAAACTGCGGCCTGTGACCTGGCAGACCTCCACGACCCGCAAGTAATCAAACAAGAGTCGTGACAGCCCCACACAACGACCTGAGTATCCAGCGCCGTTAGAGTGACGCTTGACACATTATTTCCCCCTATTCTTCAACATGCTGGTTGACGAACTCTCTGGTTCGTCAACGCTGGTTGAATCGTCTCTCTGACGATTTGCTGGTTGACGAACTCTCTTTTAGAGCGCTTGGTCATTTTGTATCAGCTCGATGAAACATCCTCTGTATTATTCAGCGAACAAGGGCTTTAGAGCAACTGTCTATGTGAATGATTGTAATATCATAGAGCGGTGATCCGTCATTTAAACATGCTCAATGAAGTCATAGACTATATCGACCACAACATCCGGGAGTTTAAGCGCAGATCACAGAGAGATCAGACTTTATTATGACCCTCTTGCCATCATCAATACAAGATGTCTCTTCCTGACATCAGATAGCATCAGATAGCTGACCTTGCGAACACCTATTGCTCGGGGAAACAGAGAACTTAATAACTTACTTTATAGACACAGAGAACTTACTAACTACTTTATAGTCACAGAGAACTTACCAACTACTTCATAGTCACAGAGAACTTACTAACTACTTTATAGTCACAAAGAACTTACTAACTATTATAGTCACAGAGAACTTATTAACAACTTTATAGACATAGAGTACTTACTAACTCCTTTATAGACACAGAGAACTTACTAACATTCAGATGTGTACATACCCAATATAGCAGTGCAATAAACATTTGTAAACAGTTGAAGTTGTTAATAGATATTCGATACACACACCTCATCTGTGGTCCGGTGGAAGAACGAAGCGCCGCTCCCGAGCCTCGTGCGCTATGACGTACGCAATCTTCTTACTTTTTTATACCTACAGATGACGACAATGGACAATAAATAAAATTTTTCCTATCTTGATAATACAAGAGAAAGTTTTTCAGTAACTTGAAGATATAATATAATTTATTAAAATATTACATAAACCTGAAATTAATAGAGGCTTTTTTCATTACCGTATGGTTTTTGCTCCACTTGATATTTGAGTATAGTAAATTACAGAAATCCTAATATCAATAAATTAAAAATGGGTAAATAACAAACCAAATGCCTCCATATACTGATTATGCGGCACAATAATTAGAATGCGTGGCCATGAGTTTCAATTACTGTTGGAGCCACGCCACCTAATGCTTAATATGCAACTAAGCCCCGGCGCTGCAATGGAGGATTGAAACTCATTCCTTACGCATTATTGCGTCCTGCATAACTGTACGAGTGTAGGAAAATAGCGAATCTTAACCAATTCCTTACATATTATTGTGTCGTCTATGGCTGTTCGTTGGAAAATAACGTCTCGCAACCTACTCCTTGCACAGAATTGTGTCGTCTATGGCTCTTCGTTGGGAAATGGTGGATCTAAAGCCATTGACACAATCGGTTTCAAAGGGGCAAGTCGTTAACTTGCGAATGATTACATCGTCTAACACTTTTCGTAGGATTGCAAAGAGACGTTTTGCGTGAACCCCAAGTGATATTTTGCCGTCTATTGCCTGATGAGGCTGGAGAATTTCTCTCTCAAGATTCAGACTCCGCGGGTTAGGAACAGCCGATGGGTGCCCGACATTCAGTGGGTGCTTCTATGGCTATTAATTTTAGTGGAGTTTGTTTATAATAAGAGAGTATTTTGGTAAATTTGGGTTTGTTTAGTAAAACCTGCTTGTGCTTAGAGTTTTATTTAAATCATATAATAGGGAGATGACCCATTTAATTTCAAAATAACATTTGACTACGATCGTCAAATTATCAACCGATATTACCCACCATATATTTAACTCAAAACTTCATTTTTGTAATCTCTCACTTGACTAACACCTGTCATACATTTGTCCTAGTTGCTCTGCCCTTCTAACACTTTTACCGTCATTCCAAACTTCCAGCACTTTTCTTCTAATGCGTTTCCACTCACAATCAACAACTCCTTATAATTGTTCACTGCAATTGCCAAACTTCACAATGGCATATGAAGCAATAAAAAGTTGCCCGAGGCTCACACAGTGCAAGCAAAACCCGAGAATATGAGAAGAACGACGCGCCTCTCATTTGATGCGTAAACCCTTGAGTCTTTCTTGCTTTTGAAGCACCAAACATTGGCGTCAGATGTTTGGCTAGACGACGGGCACTACACTTACAATTTGGAGCTTATGAAGTCTCTCAAAGGTAAGAAGAAAATTGTAGTGTGTTGGTTTATCAAAACTCGGTCTCAACATACTCGATTTTAGCAAGACTAATTCTAATATTTTGTAAGCATTTTCGAACTGCTTGTTTTGACAGGAGGGGTCACTTTGGTTTTACTTTGTTGCTTTCGATTGAGCGTAGCTTTTAGCTGCCTGGTAAATGTGGCCAATATGAGCGTGATTAATTATGTAATTTCTATAAATCTTATTGGTTTCTAAGTCAGGTAATATTTGCATGTAAATTAATTAAAGTATAATGGTAAAACTCTTTTTCCCTCGAAAAATAATTGGTCAGTCTAAAAATAATTGACAGGCGCTATTGGTTTGACTAAAATGGATAATTCTTTTAATAATTTGGAAAGTCAAAAAACTATAGACTTTGATTGAAATTTATCTATACGGTATAATAATTGGGACATTGCAGAGATAATTTTGTTCAAAATGTGATTTTCACTTGTTTTGTCAAGTTCTCATTAAGATTGTGGAAGTTTTATAAATAATATTATATGAAATGCGATAATATATGCCAACGAAACTTAAAATTTCTTGGTACTGCCTATTATGTATTAAGAAGGTAATTAATTACCTAAAAAATTATTTAATATGTATCTATCCTAATTAACTGAATATTTCGTTTCACCAATATTAAGGATGCTCGATGGGTTTGAAAAATTTTTAATGGAATGATTTTGCTGGTAACTTTACTGTCCAAAAAATTTCGCATTACAATTAAGAAAAAACAAATCACAACTCATAACAAAAGCTTATCAAACCATCTGCAGACAACTACTCCCACTTTAGCGAATTATAATTGGTTTCTTAGTTACAATATAACTTTACGAATGGCATCTCAAAACTTGAGACACCCTCGACTTGATATCTCTGGCAATTTCGCCGATGAATTTCATTGCAATACAAACGTTATCCTCATTTCAGCGCCACTCACAATCAGATATTCGTGCTGTTTTTTAAATAAAAAGCATCTATTGGAATTTATGCACGACACACCAACCTTTTTTAAACAGCAACTTAACATTGCAGGCGATGTATGTCACGTCTGAAGGTTCGTTCACGTATTGCGGTCAGTAAATTATAGGTTTGTAATGATCGTATACGTTTCAGCAAACTGCAAGCCCCGACAATGACTCTCATGGCCAGCGCAGTGCTTAAACGCTGACCGTTTATTTTGACCTAACGCAATGAACCGTCATAACTGTTATGCTCATTTCAGGCTATACGGTAGTTGCCAGGTCTTGACAGAACTCAGCCTTTGGTAATAAGCTAAGCTATTAAACGCGGTCTGAGACCGCATTTTAATAAAATTTAGTGCATTCCTTTTCAAGATCAAACTACCGCCGGCAAAAAGTTAAATGATGTCTATAAAGTAAACAAAACCAATTTTAAAAGACATCCTGTACATTGAATGCTCATGCTCTGTCACCTGAGTTGGAAATGCTAATAAATCACGTATAAAGTGCACACAATAGAAAAACAGACGTTTTGGATGGAGATTAATCATTACATTCTTCCGTAAATCAATACGCTGCTGATTCTTTAACCGATTTTTTATTGATTCATTGCATGCAGTAAATCCTGCCCCCTACTGGCCTTCATAAAAGTAATGGCGTGAGCTCGGATATTCCATAAAATATTTTCAGAATCATTTAATTCTCTCGTGCCAATCGTATTGATTATTTCCTTTGTTCTGTCAGGGATTGCAATTGGATTCGTGAAATTTTTCATTTAATTTGATTCACGACCGACACGACTACGTCAATAGTGTTCAATTATTTGCCATTGTTGAGTGATTCACCACAGAGAAAGGCTTCGAATCTCTAATCATAAAGTAGAACATAAGGTAGCGAAACGCATGGTTTATTTATACTTTGATTTCTTTCATTCATCATTTATTAACTTTCATTATCATTTATACATCTTTTATTTGCCACTATACCCACGACAGTTCTAATGCTAGCTCCATTTGATCTTAAGATAATCTAAAATAATGCTGTAAAGTACGTAAGTGATATGCGACAGTATCGTACAGGAGCATGTCTTACAAAGCGTACTATCAATCTACATGATTACTGTCTTATTCAATATTTTGCCTGCAAAATAGTGGAGCATTACGTGAGGAACATTGTGCAATAGTGTACGTTTGCACTCAAATTTTTAATCGGCTCACCAGGCGGTGAATAAAACAAAAGTCAATAAATGCTCTGGAATGTGAACGACACCACACGCCTGAGGCTGGGTAGTTTGGCGTGCTGTTGATTGCAGTTAATGCAAATCTGGTGCAATTTTAATGTAATGCACAGAATAGTCCCAGCGATAATAGCGACTGGTACAAACTGTATGGTATGGTGATTGACATAAGAATGTCATATAATGTTTAACTTTATTTCACATATCGAACAATAAAGAGGTTTAAGTAAGTTAAGAATTTTACTTACGATTATGCTGCAACTCTAGAATTATCCCTTCGTATTTTGTGGGAGCCGGATTTACAAAGCTAGCTTTAAGAAGTCTTATAGGTTACGATGCCCATATAAGGTAAGGTTTTGTCCTGGGAATAAGGTATTGTCACCGGTATAAGGTATTGTCACCGGTATAAGGTGTTGTCGCCGGTATAAGGTATTGTCACAGGTATAAGGTATTGTCACCGGTATAAGGTATTGTCGCCGGTATAAGGTATTGTCGCCGGTATAAAGTACTGTATTGTAAAAGGTATTGTCCTGACCAACTTTAGAGTATGGCAAGCTCAAACTTATCAACCGAGCAGGGTTCATTTATAGTATATTCCTTCCTATAAATTAATCTCTATAACGATTCTGTGAACATACTAAAATATATATTTGACTTTTGTCCAGTTCCTGCGATAGGCCGGGAGGGCATGCAAATTTATAATTTCCTTTGCAAAGTGTAGTTGGGACTTATTTCATTAAATATTCAAATGTTCAGTTATAGCTTTAAGTATCAAGGTTGCAGAGCCCGGCTGGAAGAGTCGAGTAAGTGGCGATGGATGAGATTATAAATGAAGGCTGCAGAGCCCGGCTGGAAGAAAGCTAAGGCAGTAGTGCCTTGGAGCGAAGGCGGTAGTGCCTTGGAGCTAAGGCGTTAGTGCCTTGGAGCTAAGGCGTTAGTGCCTTGGAGCTAAGCCATTAGTGCCTTAGAGCTAAGGTGTTAGTGCCTTGGAGCTAAGGTGTTAGTGCCTTGAAGCTAAGGCGTTAAGGCGATAGTGACTCCGCATAATGTACGTCTCAATCGAACTGCTGCCTATAGCGTCGAAAATTTTTATTCCCTTTTAAACAAAATTTCGTATTATTGTGCCAATGATATCGTTCATGATTGGAATAGCATTATGATTTTACATAATATCTCTACATATTAAGAATTGCGTTTGAATGATGAATAAGAATTAAATAACTTAAATCGCCGCTACTGGTCGCGATTGGTGAATTTCTCCTCAAAATTCTGCTTAGTTTAATGATCCCGCGTCGTAATGGTCGCTAAGCGTCGCTCAGGAGCGTCGAATCCAACATGGAAGGATCCATTATAGAGATCATTATTATCGTCTCTTATTGAACGTCGCTAAACTTTTGCTTACGGAATCTATATTAATTATTTTATTTTCTCAGAAATACGAAGGAAAGTGATGGAAAGTGAAGTTCTCTTTTTCTCAGTGTAAATATGTGATGCCAGCATTTTAAAACATGCTGAACGTTACTTTCGTTTGCGCTCAAGCTTTGCGTTTTACACAGATCCCTTTTGAATATATATGTAGATTGTAAAATTTTCATAATTTGGGACAAATTTAATTGGGCAGAAAGAAACTTTAAGGAATAAAACAAATATTGACATAGGTCATATGAAGTGATCTGGATTTTATTTGTAATAACTTCCTATGAATGATAAAAACTTGATGATAAATGATAAACATTAACCCGTGTCTGCTTCACTGATGTGTGCCAGACCAATAAATAAGCTTCTTATAGGAAATCAGAAATATTCCTCTGTTCATTATTTTAATATATTCTACACTAATAATTGTTTAAAATTTTCGATGAACATATTCAACGTCGAATAGGATAATTTTCCAAGGAGCTTGTATGATAAAATTCAGTATGTATATATTCATATATGTACTTCTTTGCATTCATCCTATGATATCCGGACGTTGTAAATTTGGATAACAGTTTGAACAATTAGCGAGTAGTGCATTAATCCGATACGACGGATTTCGTTGAACCACAGTTCGGCAATTCATAATTAATTTCTTACATGGCAACCAAATTCAGCATTTCAAATATTGCAATCAAGGTTCAAAGCTCCCTGCTGGTTCTGTTACCATCATTCTCGGTTCTCTGTCTGTCTGTCTCTGTCTCGGTTATTCTCTATACTCTGATCTAATATTTACTCTACTAACGATTTTTTTCTATATTTATTTCATTCACAGGTGGAATATAAAACTAATATCAGGTGTTCACCTCAGATTTTTCAATTGAAGTGCCTGCCAGTAATTATTGAACACAATCATTAATGTATTTGAGACGTTTCAGAGACGTTATCTCAAAGTCAATTTTTCTTCGTCATCAAATCAACGCTGTAACTGTGAGATATATTTTCCGGCTAAGGACGAATTTTCTATTCCGATTTTAGTTCAGAGCATGGCAACATGGCTCAAGAATAGAGAGAAATTTTTTGGTTCATCCTAATTCCAGCAAAATTCAGAGCCCTTCTTCCTAATTAGCAGAGAATATTAAGAATATTGCTTCAATAATTGTGCTTCACAAATCTTCCACAGTGAACACCCTCAATATCAGGAGCCTGCATATATTAGCTCACTGTTAGAAAAATTACCGTTAACAGAATTACCGGCGTTTCAGTGGCCGGTCGGCACGTGAAAATAAACACCGTGTCGCCGTTTTTATTCCAATTTAACAGTAAAAATCCGTAAAACATTGATAATAACGGCGAAAAAGTTTATTTTCACGGGGCGACCGGCCACTAGAACGCCAGTGGGACCGTTTTTTCACCGTTTTTTCTAACAGTGCTCCTTCGTAAGAGCATCAAGTTATTATCAAGCTAATGCGTTAAAATGGGATACATGCACTTCAATTTTCTTGTCTATAGATTGTATTAAGCGTTGAGTATAGACAAATTTTTACGATTTAAGCCTATTCAGCTACTCACGTCAATGAGATCATGTTGGCGGCAGGTCAGGTTGAGATGTTCGAATTATTGAATCAATCAGGTTGAATCATTCAGATTTGAGTAAATTTTACTCAAATCTGAAAACGGTGGGGACTTGACATAAAATTCTTGCAGAAACTAAAATTCAAGTGAACCAAATTGATTGATTGACTGATTCAAGTGATAAAATGATTGATTTTCACGCTTTTAGTCACCTTATATAGAAAAACAAAATATTTATTTTACTTCTAAGACCCTAAATCTCTAAATATTTCCTTATATAAGAAAATGTATCAGTTTATTAAAGTTCAGTGAGTATAACAGGCTTTTCTCCGTTGCCCTGAATTGAGCAAACATCGCAAATTTGCGGGTAACGCAAAAAAATGAAGTTGGCGGAGACTCTAACTCAGTTGGTCTTCCTGAAGAAGCCATCTGAGCAGGCGACGCTGCTTGGGATGCGACGAGCAAGTCAAAGGCCGCCCCCGTCCTCCTAATGAAGTAGTCCAAGTCAAACTGGATAGCTTGGTACCCACCGCAGCAGTCAGAACTGAGCTGCGAGGCTTAAAACTTGAGATGCAGCAGCACTTCAGAGACATCACTTGAGGAGTGGGTAGAAACAACACTAGAGATGCAGCAGCACTTCAGAGACATCACTTGAGGAGTGGGTAGAACTGTCTCTTATACACATCTAGATGTGTATAAGAGACAGCATCAGTAATACGGGCTAATGAACGCTGCACGCTACCGTCTCATCAGTAATACGGGCTAATGAACGCTGCACGCTACCGTCTCATCAGTAATACGGGCTAATGAACGCTGCACGCTACCGTCTCATCATTAATACGGGCTAATAAACGCTGCACGCTACCGTCTCATCAGTAATACGGGCTAATGAACGCTGCATGCTACCGTCTCATCAGTAATACGGGCTAATGAACGCTGCACGCTACCATTTCGTCACTCTAGATGTAATGAATGTGTCGTGTCAATACAAGAAATAATGACTCATTCAACGCATCAATAATGTGCTATTGCAGCAAAAAGTGTCGTCATAAAAAAAACTCTTACGATACACTGAATAAAATAATAGCTGAATGCTCAGAAGCTCCTAAGAATAATAATGAGCATTTTTATACTACTGGGATAGAAGCTCTCAACATGAGCATTAAGTATTAATTAAGTAATCAGAGACATATTTGTGATTAACACTTTCATATGAGGACTGTGACAATTCACTTAGCCATTTACGCGAGCTCTTCTCACTTTATAATTTGAATTAATGTGATTAAGCAAAGTGCTATAATAATAATCCTAATTAAAGTATTGCGGTCATGGTCTCGTTAATATTATGAGTGCAATTTTTCCTCATTTTCTATCAATCGTCTAGATTTTGAAACTGTGCAACAGAAACTTCAGTATTGAAAAGCACTGTGTGAACTGTAGTAACTTGAAATACCCAATATGTAGTAACTTGAAATACCCAATATTTATTACCTTGAAATACCCAATATGAAATAACTTGAAATACCCAATAAGTAGTAACTGGTAATACCCACTATGTACTAACTTGAAATACCCAATATGTGGTACCTTGAAATACCCAATATGAAGTAACTTGAAATACCCAATATGTAGTAACTTGAAATACCCAATATGTAGTAACTTGAAATACCCAATATGAAGTAACTTGAAACACCCAATATGCAGTAACTGGTAATACCCAATATGGAGTATCTTGAAATACCCAATATGTAGTAACTGGTAATACACAATATGGAGTATCTTGAAATACCCAATATGTAGTACCTTGAAATACCCAATATGTGGTACCTTGAAATACCCAATATGAAGTAACTTGAAATACCCAATATGTAGTAACTTGAAATATCCCAAATGCATGTCTGTACAGTTTTCTATGCTCAGGAACTTTTATTTGCCTTGAACTTCCACGTGCGCTGGTGCTGCTCAGTGCAACCTTGCAATATTGGCCGTTGAAGTAAATAGCGGCCGTTGAATCTTAGCACCCTCGATAACGGTGCTCCACGTTCTAAGGTAACTCTGATTGAATTAAAGATTTATAATGAAGTCCAACCTTAATCCATAAACTGATATTAGGATCTTAGACTCGGTTCTGAGGCCGAAAGTTTCTTAAGGGCAGTGCAAGCATTATGTAATTTTATTCTACTTCCAATATCAAAATTTTTGTTGTCATGCACTGATTTGTTGTTTTTTCTAATTTCGGTAATAGACATTACATGTGCATAAATAACATGTCAGCGTAACCCGGTGTTCCTCGGGACAAAATAATCCCTGTGATTTTAGAATTACGTTATCCTCGTCGTTCCGAATACTATAATTCTAATGCACATATTCTAATGCATAATACTATAATGCTAATGCATTAATGCAATAAATAATTCTAATGCATATTGGCCCTTTCACCTATCATTTGAATCAAAATTTCCATTTCACTACACTTAAAATTTCATTGTCTGAAGGAAAAGGTAGACTCGAATTCAGATTAAATATTCAGACTCTGTAGTTATTGATAATATGCTCTCGAATAGCCGCTGTTTTTATGGAGCGAATGTAATCAAAATACTCAGACATGCAACTTTTTAAAAATATATTGTAGATTTTACAAAAAATATTTGTTAAAAGTCGGAAGTATGAATTTACTCAACCTGATTATCCCGAATTTTTATTGAAAAAAATGGAGTATAATAATTCTCCCTATACTCCTGTCAGTAATTTTCGGTGCAGACATCTCTCTCTCCACTCGTGTCTCTATTCTTGATCCCGCTGAAAGGTGATGGCGATTCCAATTTCCTTTGAGTTTGATTCTCCAATATTGTCTACCACGAATAAATTCCAGCTTCACCTTTGTTCTGTTAACGATAGCATTTGTCCCTCAATAGAAGGAGCGCACGATTTCAAAATTTGAAACACATGGTGAAAACCATATTGTAGATGAGACTCGAGAAAACCATTCTATCCATAAATTTCACTTAGTCTTAATAATAGGGTGCGTACCGTTCATGGAAAGCCTGGAAAGTCGTATACGAGTCTGGAAAATTACGAGTCGTGAACAAGTCGGTAACCAGTCGTATACGAGTCATGGAATTATATTGATGGTCATGGAGAGTCATGGAAAGTCATGGAAAAGTCATGGAATTTTTTCTAAATACCAGTACGCACACTGTAATAAACCGAGCTTTGTATTTTATGTATGCATCCAATTTATACTTCATTGAATTGCTGTTTTGTCTGACGAATATTACTATCAAACAGAAAAACAACCATTGCTTGATTCTTATTGATTTATCTCTCTTTCAAGTTTGAAATATAGTTTCAAGATTGTCTTAATATTGTAGTGTAATAGTTTCAAGATTGTTTCAAGATTGTCTTAAATAGTTTCAAGATTGTCTTAAAATAGTTTCAGGATTGTCTTGGGAATTTTACCTTAAAAAGAATGTTAAAGTTTTTTTTGCAAGAATTTACAATTTTCGCATCATGTATTCTTAATCATGATGTAATAAATGCTGACTTATAAATTAGATATATCTCTAGTAGAATGTGCGAAATAATTATTAACAACAAATTTATTATCAATTATACCTGCATTTCAATTAAAAAACGTTATTCTACACCCAAATATAACAATTTCGAGAGACTTCAATAAAATAATTCAATTTTGATTTAGCCTGAAATTTATTTGTAGCATAGTACAGCTAGCCTTACTCTACCCCTATTGCGAGCTAATTTTTTTATCTGCTAAAAAAACAGTAAAATTTCTGAATGAAACGACGCAACTATAATTCTCGCTAAATGTTCCGGTAATAGAAGTAAAAACTGTCGACGCTTGTCCCGCCCTAATAGCCTCATAACACAGATTCTAAAAAACCGTGAATGCACTTCAATATCGTCGCAACGCGGGAATTAATCTCGGTCTTAATGCTCTTGCAATTGCGGTTTGTAATGCCAGTTAATTGTTGCGTAAATGAGAGTCGGTGAAATATAGTCCTCGAATTTATGTTCCAGGACGATTAATATCCTGCAACAAATGATTTAAACCCTTATTTCATATATCTCTAGAAGCAATAGTTTTCGCGAATTCGACACTCCTTCAATATATTTACAATACGCGTGCATATCCTTCCATTCTGGGAATTGTCTTCAGTGATATCCGATGCTGCCCATCGGCTTAGCAAGTCACGCTGCCCGGTTGGTTATTCTGATGCTCTTCAAATATTATTTTAATGGAGAGCAATGCTAGAATCATCGATCTTTGCGGACCTCGACTTGAGCGTTCCGAATATATTAATAACATTTCTCCTTGAATCATCGGTGCTTTCATTAATAGAATTAAAATAATGTTTTATTCAAGAACACTGATCGACTTTGAAAAACTTTCCGTGCTCGAAGATCAGTTTCACTCTCATCATCCCAACCTTTTATGCACGGAGAATTAGAACTTTCGCGACGGGAAATTCTATTCGCTATAAACACTTCAAATCTATCAGTTACAGTATGAACGACTTGAACTGCAAACTCAACTTCTTTCAATTCATTTAATGTGAATCCTACGTCAGTGAAAATTGGATCATTTTTTGAACACAACGCGACATCTTCATCAGCTTAGTCTCGCTTTGGAACAAGCATCGCCCGCTGGAGAAATGCGCCCAAAATGAGACTCATTTTGCCTCGAGGAATTCAATCGCGCAGGTCACCCGACGACAGAGATGGTCCATTGAGCAGTGAGATGGACCATCTGGAGCAGTGAGTAACATGGAGAGATGGATGAGCAGTGAGTAACATGGAGAGATGGATGAGCAGTGAGTAACATGGAGAGATGGATGAGCAGTGAGTAACAAAGGAGCAGTGAGTAACATGGTCTGCTGAATAATAGTGAGTAGCCTGCGTCAGGGTCTATTGCAGGAGCAGTGAGTGACATGGTCTGCTGAACAATAGTGAGTGACCTATGGAGTGAACTTCTTGGTCCGTGGGGTCCGTGGTAACAGTATTTGGCACAATCGTCTTTTGAGTGAGCTTGTTAGCAGCTTGAAGGCACATCAGAATAGAGGTGTAAATAGCAGCGCTGTTAATTGGTGTGACCTGCTGGTATAAAGAGAAGCTGTAATTAACGAGGCAGCTGATGTAGCAAATTTTTATTGCTGTACTCGTACTCATCGACCCGTGACTCTATTACAGGACTCGTACACATGGACTCAGAACTACAGGATTCATACTCATGACTCTGTATTAAAGGACTCGTACTCATAGACTCTGAACTACAGAACTTATACTAATGACTCTGTGTTATAGGACTCCTACTCATTGACTCTGCACTACAGGACTCGAATTCATTACTCTATGCCACTATACTCGTAGGCATAGACTTCATATTGCTGGGCTCCTAGTCATTCATCGTGTACTGTACACCGCGTAAGATATAAAATATCAAGCCGAAATTTTTTACCGTCCCTAACCCGACCGATGTCTTTTAATGATAGCTCTCCTTGAAACTCTACGGACCTCCTCGTCCAGGTCCATTCCAATGGTTTACGGGAATTTCACTCGATTGCGAAGCTCATTTAGCTCCTTTTATTTGAGAAAGAAAGATCTCTTTATTCAAGTTGCAGTATACGCAGAAATTGAAGCGAAAATTAGACTCCATTCGCTACGTAAGATTGAAAGAAGAGACTAAAGCACCTCGTTATTCATGGATTGTTCCGCTATCGTCTACGGAAATGAAGAAATTTTGCGTCGAGTTCAATCTACAAATTGTAGCATTGAGTGGAAAGATTTACACAGAAATTGCATTTATAGTTTATTGCATTTAAGGCGATGAGCTGATGCTTCGCATATCAGATGTTTGCTCCTCGAGATCAGAATATTTATTTTAGATAAAACGCGCAGTCTTTTCTATCATGCGGCAGTCTCTTGTGCTGCAGAACTGTCGGTATCAGTGTACGTATAAATTTAGTATATATTAAATATCCATCGTATGTAATCAATATTTGCTGCATTCACGCTTCTGCGCGGTGATTTAATGCTTCAATGACATGAAGTTTATTTCAAGCTTACATTATTCAACATCTTTGTTTGTATGATAATTCATGAAATAATTATTTCATGGAGATAATTATTATTTGTTATTTATTTTATAAGGTAATTTTTCTGATAATTATTTCACGGAGAGTTTTTTTAAGAAGTGCGGGGTTTTAAAGGCACACGCTCAGTTTGTATGCAACTTATTCCTGAACTTTTGTTCTAGGTTCTAGAAAAAAGTTCGATAATTCTTTCTGCTGGGAAAATCATGCTTATGTATATATAATTTTTTTAAGTAGAATTGTGTATTCGTTGAGTTCAAGAAACATTTTACATCTTAACAATTACGTTGCGTTCACAATGAATGTCAAAACGGGTTCTCAAATTGATCTTACATTTGTTATATGGTGAACAATATTAAAAGAATTGATTGTCACGCGTCATTAATCGAGAACCAATATTGAAGTTACAACGTATTTCTTCTTATGTTTTCATGCATGCGGCGGTGAATTGGATCCTGCAGAAACTCTTGGGATAAAAGTATTCAATACCGCTCTGATCGTTCCGTACAACGAACTAAACTTACACAAGTGTCTTTCTTAATTTCTTGTTAAAATCCGTCTTTATTTTTTATGGAAGAGAGTTGAAAAATTGTATGGGATATAGTTTATGATTGATAATCCAAAATCAAGATTCATTTTTATCATTATCAGGCCCGCTTAGGAATTGTAACCATAATAACAATTGTACAAGAAATGAGTTCAAGACCATTTGTCCGATTTAGAAACTATATTATTGAGAAAAAATATTATCGGACCCAATTATTTCCTGACAACGCCACTTTCATGAGCAAAAAATCATAATTTTGCACGTCAACGTCGACGTGACTGCCCGGATTAGACTTACGTTCGCCAGAAGCTGATGAGCTGCCGACAGGGCAATTGCTGTGGCGGCTGGTATAGCTAGGGCTGGCTATATAATGGAATAAACTCAGGTTCTATAAGTCGGCGATGGTCTAGAATGGTTTATTTACACATGACGGACATTGAAGTAGTAACAGGCATATGAATGACTACACAAAGATTGAATTATTGACATGTGATATGGACGCTTGCTGGCGATTGACAGACATAAATGAGAAGAATAGACTAACGTTACTTACTAATTACAAGTTACGGGACGATCCCGTATGTTACGGTCGGGCTTACGTTAGTTTCCCCTACAATTGCCGGCGCTGCTAAGTGCGTCCTCAGTTGACAGCTCCGGTGACGAGCGGGGACTTGTCTTGATGTTGAGCCTCAACTCTGACAGAACTTCCTTGACATTTACTACGGGACTACTGCATCAACGCTGTGGACTTGAGGCAAGGTTTCTCAGTGTTTAATTATAGAGTGAATTTCAGGGTCACTTGTGCAATTAGAAATATATTGAATGCGTCTTTACGCAAATAGTGCAAACGCACGGAATACTTTGCATTCTGAAAGGTAATTAAGATGAAAATTATAGAAATATATGTGGTATGGATCAGCCGGTGTCATGCAATTAATACGGAAAGAATTCTTGAAAATTGTGGATGCGATGTCTTGTGACTCTCAAATCCTCGCAAATTTCATAAACAAAAACTATGATATTCTGAAATTACTTCATGAATTTTTATAATCTCCGAATACTTCAAGTAAAATGATAAGTGGCCAATGAAAGGCTGCCTCCAGTCTTGCAAAGATTTGTAATTTAAATCGCAAATTTGCGCCCAACTGCCGCAAATTTCGGCTGCGAGTCAAGAGGTTGTTTGAACAAGGGAGAGCGAGTAAATTTTAATTGGATTATTCTAAGGCCAAATTACCTCTGACTTTTTGGTGCTGATGGTGGCCCTCTCAGCTGCAAATCCAAGCCCCACTCTAATCCAGGCTCTCAGAACGGCTCTTGCAATCCGATTACGAGCGCGGACGACGCAAGAGTCTGGAGTGATGGCTCGTCCGTTGTCCCCGTATACGTTAAGAAATTTATGCTGCCGACTACAAAATATGGAAAGGTAAATTGAACAATCAATGTATAATAATACTTATTTTATGGCATCTATGCGAGTAATTGTGAATGTTGATCAGAAATTGCTATTTTGACGATAGAAATAGACACTGCATAAAATATAAGGAAACGTTGATATCGAAGACTCGTACATTGCTCGGTTTTGCCGCTGAACAAGACTTCTCGAGTGTCAGTACAGCTATTTATGAAGTAGAATTAGCATAAATAGCTTTTCAAATTGGACGTGAAAGTTCAATCAAATTGTCCAAATTTAGCTTGGTGAGTTTTAATGTTGCTCACATTTAAATTTAAAAGCCGAATACGAAACTGGTAACCGAAATTTGCAGGATCGCTGGTAATCACATTTTCTCTGCTGTAAAGTCGAACTTGGTCGTCCGTGATAATTGAGGCTGCGACCTCAGCCAGTGGTACAATTAGGAAAGTACCAATCAAACTCATAACTTTCAAATTCATAACTTTTCAAACTCATAACTTTTCAAACTCATTTCCTCAAACGTCAGACCTGTTGGGCGCAGGAGCAACTTTCATCGCTCGACGTCACAATTGTGCAGCGGCACTTGGACAGCTTTTCTTCAACTTTTAATAGAATTTTTAGAAATTTAATTTTTTCGATTTGCCAAGATCACATGAAGTCCCAATCGACTGACTGGAAGACAAATTGCCCAAACTTCACACCTGTGAACTTGAGCATTATAATTTGATTGTCTCGGAAAACTCCATAAGAAATTTCATTAGCGAAAGTAGATCTCAAGATTGATTCGCAAAAGTCATCATTGCTCGCTCTCCTTAGAACTCAACATCGTAGTCTACGTTTTCATTGTTATTTCATATACTGTATACTTCAGTAGCCTGATGCGTCACAGCCTCGATATTCCGATACCCTAACTATTATTTAATAGTACTTAATACTTTTTTCTCACACTAAACACATGCACAACTATTATAACGAAATCTATGCAGTTGAATTAATTAATTAATTATTCGTATTTTATTCTTTTGAATTTATCCTGTCATAGGATGAGAAAATTTGTTGTCGAATCCGAGAATGCAATGAAACTACAGATAACTAAACCCTATGCTAATGCATTGAAACGAATGCTATTTATACTGATGCATCTCTCTACCTTCCAATTCTTGTAGGCGAGACGTCTTCAATGTTACAATTTTAGAGTTCGATTTGAAAATCGGGTTTATACAGGATTATCGACTATTTTTATGAAATAATATACTGATAAATAAATAAATATTGATAATATATTCATATAGCGATTGCATAGCTCATCAATGTAAAATGCCAATTCGAATCCAAAAAACTTCTGCTCGGCTTTAAAGGACGTTTCAAATTCGAATGTTGTCTCTTGACCATACAATTTCACTGCTATAGCCCCTTGCTTCATTATAAACATGTTTTCTTTGTCTTCTAAGGTCGCTTTGGGAACCATTAGAACAGAAGGGAACTAGTATATTAGTTTGTTTAAATGACAAATTAGCTAGGAATTTGAAATTAAATAAAATGCTACGCAGAATAATTATATAAATTAGTGCAGCGGAGATTTGTTTTCGCAAAGTTTTCGCAATTCGAAAATTTATTTTCGACAAATGAGTGCATTTCGCAATCGCAATTTATGCAGCTACGGCCTTCAAAGATGCCGTTAATCCTGAAAATAAATTGCATAAGATAACAAAATAACATGTATAACATAAACATAAATAACATTGCATAACATATATTGCATAACAAAATAAATTGCAGCTACGCAAGAATTATATAGATGTTTATCCTACTCGGTATTATTTAATAAAGCACTGTGTGCCTGGGTGCAAAATTCACTGGTGTTATAGGCCGCAATTGTCAAGATGAGCATAGAATAGCTAAGATACCTTCTTGGTAGTCCAAATAAAAAGTGTTTCATAAGGAAAATTTCCTTGCTTCCGCGTTAGTTTAGGAATCTTAAAAACCTTACCCTTCTTCGGTAACCATTTGTAGAATGAAGAAATAAAACATGTCATCGAATTTTCAGGCTGATGTGAACTAAATGAAGAGTACATAAAAATGTGTTCTCTAAAGTTTCATGCTCTGGCACAAGCCGAGAAGTCCTGACAACCTTCAAATAAGATGACCAAGAAATTTATCGACCGGATCATTGCCAAGGCGAATCAAATCACTAACAGGCAGTATAGATTCTTCTGCCAAATTTTTTTCTCGCAATTGCGACATGATATTATATCATGTTCATCAATATTTTGGAATACTATTAAAACTTGAGTTTGATACATCATTTGGATTTAAATTGTGAATCAAAACTCCATTAAAATTTAATCATGATAATTTGAGTACAGTAACAGAAGCATTCGTTCCGAGGCATGGAATATTAGTATTTAATATGTCTGAGTATTGTGATAACTGCAATAAATTAAATTTCTACGATAGTTTCATTCATATGTTAGTTCAGTTCACCACAGCGACGTATTGACTTCTCTTGCCAAATAGGAAGAAGGTTCACCATTATACTAAAGGTCCCACGAGAGAGCGCCATGGTTGAAGTATTACCGCTGTAGATTCATATGATTTTCTTACTTAATCACTGAGCGAGTATTGCATCATAATACCGCGCATATTACAGACCTACAGTAGTTATGTGAACCCGAAATTAAAGTGCTAACAGGTTACGAGGTTTAGATTGGCTCGGTTCTAAGGGTTTATTTAGAGCAGTGGTTCCCAAAGTGGGCGATATCGCCCCCCTAGGGGCGATGGAAAGATTTTGGGGGGCGGTAAAGAAGAAGAGGGCGTTTGGGGGGCGATAGGGGGGCGGCAGCCGGAAGTCGAAGTCAGAAGTTCGAACGTTTGTTTGACGATTTGTACACAACACGTGCAGCGCATCATGACTCCAGCCAAAGCTACATCACTGAATTACCCGTACAGAGCTCCCTTGACTCAGCCGAAATACTTGGTTGCGTCGTCCGCTGCGACCGTCAATTTTCAGGAGTTCTGTGAAGCCGTCAACTCAATTTAAGTTGAAGCCCCGGCCGCCGTTGACTTGTGTTGAAACGGCGCTTGTACCTTTTTTTGGCAATAGCAAGGTAAATAACATCCTTGGCGAGGAAAGGACCTATTGTTTTCCTACATTACTCTGTTATATGTATTTTTCACAAGAAATTCAATAATATTATCGTTCATACTCTCGCTGGCCGACGCGTGGTAGCCAGTACAATAAACGGAGCGGTAGTAATACTCAGAGGTGCAAAGTTCCTCCTACTTTAGTTCATGAAAGAGACGGTAAAATTTATCATTGTATACATCATTGAACTCTAATATGGCTTGGACGTTTTTATATATAGTGTTTATTCCGAGAATAAGTCTTTATATAATTGCATTTTCGTTATAAGCTTAAAAGACGTGAGACATATACGTATGTACCTCCGTCGCCATTTCATTAAAATGAAAAAGGTGAAGTTCTAACAATTAAGTCGACTTAATTGTGCCCATGAAACTAAACTTGATTAATAATCTCTCTTTACTTAGAAATTTTTAATTATTAATAATGGAAACTAATTATTTATTTTGCTAAGTATTATTTGAAACATTCCGCCTCACTTGCAATAATTTCTGTCTACTCAGTGGAACGTAATTCCTAGCTTTCCTTCCACTTGTCAATATTTTTATTTAGACCGAGCTTTTTATAGCAATAGAATAATTCTTTAATAATCATTCTGAACTCAATTTTGACATTAAAAATTATCTCTATTTTCACTTAAAATTAGAAGGCGTATGAAATGGAAGCAAGAACTTCGGAAATGATAAATGAAATCCGCTGATGACGGTAAAACAGTATTGACATGATATCGAGTAGCAAGCATTGTAGGCTCATATAGCACACCGAATTTATTTTTCTCGTTACTCGTAATGTATGATTTCTTTTCTAGGGAAACATCCCTAGATTATAAGCATCGTTCTTCATCATATGGCCGTTCTTCTGGCTTTTTACCCCGAGGTAATCAGCAGCATTCTAAGTTGCGCTTCTCTCTGAACTCAAGTCAAAAGTTTCTTCTTTATCAAAGCTCCAAGTTGAGGGAGCCAAGTTTGACGAATTTTTACAGCCACAAGTTAAGCCTCTCATCGAGCTATAATGTGGGAGGAAGGAATGGGGAATTTTTCGAGGGTTTGGACCCTAATTATTAGGCAATGAAGAGGTTATAAAAAGAACACTTAACCTTGGATATTTATATACAATAGGAGTTAAGAGTAGCAATTAATTTACAGATGATTCTTTCTATTCAAATAAATCAACACAGGGTTTGCATTACATAATTCGAAACAGCCATTGTTTTCTTTGTATTGTTCTATATGCGATCATGTTGAGAACTTCCTTTCGAACTCTCAATCTTATAAGAGGGAAACGTACCAACAATGAACTTATCTTCGCCTGAACGTTTGCTGATTCTTATCTTTCGGTTTTCACTGAATTATGCATGTTATTCCATAGTTTAGTGTAAAAACTATCGCAATATTACTGCAATATAGCGCTACTTGCATATTTTGAAAAAAATCGTTCCGAGTCGGTCGTAGCCTTTGCTTCCTCAGAACAAGTTTCCTTCATTCGAGAATTTCGAATTTCAAAATAAAAATGCCAACATCTTCATAGTTTATACTCAAATCACGAAATTAAAATTCCACGATGCGGAAAAAATGTACCCGATAGACGATTAATTATGGAAGATCTTTCTTCGTAACTTAGAAGAATACATTTGCTGATTTTCCACCAAGCTCCTCAAGCAATTTGAAGAAAAAACTTGTATGATTTTTACTTTTGAACGAAACTTGGATCACAACGACACACGTGCATGCCTGGCAATTTCCCACCAATTCTCTTCATGTTCCAGCATGTACACGCATGCTACACTCCAGGCAGCGCAGCTCGCATGCCTCGCGCGCTTTTGCCGCGCATTGAAGGCGGCAATTTATTGCCTGCACTGCTCGCGCTCCGCAGCAGAAGCAATCACGCAGCCTTTCTCCGGCGCCGCAGAAACCGAGCGCCGGCAATCACGCAGCCATTCTCCGGCGCCGCAGAAACCGAGCGCCGGCAATCACGCAGTCATTCTCCGGCGCCGCAGAAACCGAGTGCCCGTCGCCGAGCGCTCCGAGTGAAGTAAACATTCTGCGCTGACGCTGCGGTGGCACTATTACCAGGGGAAGGGGATTATCGTAAAGAGAGGTGGGTGTTGAGCGAGAAATGGTGCTGAAATACTAAACCAGGTTCACTTTTTTGCGATCTAAAGGCCTTTTTTATCTACAAAACAATCAAATAAATAGAAATTGTGTATATTGCTACTTCAGACATCTGTATTTCAGAATAAGAGTCATCCTATCGTAATATATTAATTCCGATCGACGTTTATATGCATGACGAAAAAACAACTTCGTAATGACGGACTTTAACATTGCAGATCGTCAACTGACTTTTAAAATATTGTAAACTACGAACAAAAGACGTGTATAGCTAATCCCTAGCTAAAAATCAGAAAATATATTTTTTTATGCAATTTCGAATTTCTGTTCACCTGACGCAGAAATGTAAAGTGAATCAATGTACTGGAAGCGATATGCTCAATATTGACCAATAATTAGCGGTGTCGTGATTGCTTGCGAACGACGACTACTCCTCCCAGGACCTGCCTGCATGTATATTATATATCATAATATATGCCGGACAAACTAGCGTCTTGGGGATATAATCAAATTTGAAATCATAGGGATTGCTAAGTTTGAGATGGCTCCACTGCACTGAAGAAAAATATATGATCTTCTTACATAAATCTGTATGATCTTCTTATAGTCGACGAAAATTATGAAGTATTTAAATGTGAATTTCTATTTGAATGCAGCCTAAAACATTGGAATTATGTTAACAAATGAAAAATTGTTATACTTATTAAATAAGTCAAATCAATCCGGGTGTGAAGCTAGCAAGTACATACACATTACAAATAAAACCACAAGGAAGCCCCAGATCGAATATAATTGGGGCATAAAAAAATCACCTCTGCAGTATGGGTGAAATAAGTCATTGCATCCAGACTTGCGTTGTAGCACATCTCCCTTCAGTCCAGAGACTGAGTAGTGGTGCAGTGAGATGCAGGGGTCTCGCTGCAGTGAGGAGATATGCCTTAAATCTGTAGGGAATATATATTGTAGAGGCGTCGGCTTAAGGAATATTTTAATACTCATGTATTTATGTGTGTTTAAATATATTATTAATGAGTGATATAATTTGAGGAATATTTTAGTGACTGCTGAAATTGCGATTAGGGTTTTGCGCATAGGAAAGAACTGGCAGTATGAACGTAGACTAGAAGACAGCATCACGTGTCCTTCCACTAGACGGAAAGTTTACCATTGCCCGTTTATCAAGTCTCTGAAAAAGATCGTGCAATGTTCCTTTGAATAAACAAGTCTTAATATTGAGTGATTCTGTGTACAATAAAGTATTTTAATGTTCCACCTGATAACTGAACCTCTAGGCTACCACTCTATACCTACGACAACAGCGCTAGGAAAATAGATCCTTATTACAGTAGAGGCAGAGAAGGTTGGCGAGTGAGGCCGAGATGAACATTTATTCCCGGCCTTGTAACGCCTGTGTTGCTGCGCTTGTAAGCCCAGGTCATGGCTTGATCAAATGCTGCATGGACGATAATTTCTAGGGAGTGATCGCGAAATTCTGCATTGAAATATGTGTTCTTAAATGAATGTTACATCAGAATAATCCTATATTTTCAATAATTTATGATATATCCATATAATTAATGATGGGCCTTATAAAGTGAAATTTTTATTGAGGCACGCTATTCACGCCTGCATATTGCTTCGTAACTCTGTATAAATAAGATCTTAAATTAATTCATTTCAATCCTGGTACTCCAAATTAGAGCTCAGATTGTTCAAATGGTTCATAATGAAGAGTAGTCGAGAAAATAATTATTGCACCTCAATTATTAAAAAGCATTATAATTACCAAATTGTTGCTCCAAGAAAGCACATTGTAGCTCAACTGCACATTATTGTCTATTTTCCAGATGCAGTGGCCATGCAGTCAAGGCAAGAAGCCCAAATCTGCAAGCGCCTTCAATGCCAACGCAAGAAGTCTGGGAAGATCCTGTAGGCTATAAGTGTACAACGTTCAAGTGGAACTATAATATTTTTATTTGAAAGACTACAAACTGGTCCGACATACGGATGCAATCATTTATATGGTCAATTTATGCATTAATTAGTAAAGTTGGTGTCAAATTCAAGTGCAAATTTATGGAATTTTTTTCGCTAACCTGAAGACGAATGACCACTAGTTAATTCAAATATTTAACCAGGAAATCTCACAAGTGAACCTGTGCAAAACTCTAAAGTTACATTTTTTAAAGTTTTTAGATTTTTCAATTTATTTCACGCTCCACTAAATACTTCGCTACAATCTTTACTCGGTAATACGTAGGGGTGCTATTAATTTGAATAAACGAAAATTCATAGTTTTTTTGTAACCCAAGCGTTAGTACGTTTGATGTTCGATTTTCTTATTGCTTTTCTAATTGGCTTGAATAACGATATACTTCTGAGAAATAACAATCTCTCGAATGATATATTTAACACTTTTCTTTATTTCAGAGGTTTCAGATGCTAGTTCAGTGACACAAAAGGTTTTAAGAGAACATTTTGTCATTAAGTGAAATAATTGCATGAACATAAATCAGTTATTATTCAAAATGTGATCTAATTTTTACTAGTTTTGGAATAACCTACAGAATGAAGTAAATGCTTCTTTAGGTAATTTCCTCTCACAAACATTTTAGAAAACAAAATCCAAAATTTTTCACTCATCAGGTCGTGATTTTAGTACAGAAGTGGAGACTATTCTTCATTCGATCCAAAAACTATTGGGTCACTCTGAGCGTGGTACTCAGTGGACGGTACTCTATAAGTGGTACTCTGTGTAATATACTCAGCGGACGGTACTCTAATAGAGGTATTCCGTGTACAACACTCAGTGTACGGTACTTTATATGCCTAACTACGTGTTCAGTGAGTTCAGTAACATGAGCTCTCAGGCTGGTTGGTAGAAACGTAGTTGGTGTTGAAAGTTATTCGAACTTTTCAGATGAAATCAATGCGGTAGAACTCATTCGGTAATATTTGAAGGCGAATTAGAATCTTCAATACGGAGCCTGACCAGTCCTATGTATGAGTCATATTTCATATTGACCTTCTTGCTAATTGTAATTAGGAAATAATATTACTTAAATTATATCATGAGAGTTTTATTAACTGATTCGGTGATTAAATAGGAACAGTAAAATTTACCGCGGGATACGACGATTCGCTGTGAAAATATAAAATGTGTGTAATGATAATTGAAAAAATTCCCTTGTACTGAAATAAATGCGAGAAAATTTTGAACATCGGTTGGTGGCTTCACGTGTGCTGAAAAAAAATAAATTTGTAACCCGAATTTGCCGATTAAATATTAATATTCAAAATAATTGTAAGAATGAATAATATTTGAAGCAAGATGACGATAAAAAAGGTAGACTTCTTGTAACCCAAGCTCCACCCAATCACTGGACAACGGAGTTTCGATTGGAAAACTTGCCGCGATATTCGCTGACATGACAGCGCCTTGGGAGAAGAATAACACCGACGAGTGACTACGAGATGCCGCGACGAGTTGACGCCTTCAGAATAATCGGTGTTTTGAATATCGTCCTCATGGTCTCTTTGAACAATGGCGTGCTGCTGTCCAGTCTGCAAAGTGAGTACCTGAATCTGTTTTTTAATGATATTATTAAATGTCCAGTCTGCAAAGTGAGTACCTAAATCTGTTTTTTTATATTATTTGCTGTCCAGTGTGCAAAGTGAGTACCTGAATCTGTTTTTTTTGGTGATATTGTTAACTGACCAGGGTGCAAAGTGAGTACAAAAATCTGTTGTTTTTTTGTGATATTATAAGCTGTCCAGTGTGCAAAGTGAGTACCTAAATCTGTTTTTTTATGACATTATTATCTGTCCAGTCTGCAAAGTGAGTACCTAAATCGTTTTTTTGGTGATGTTATTACCTGTTCAGTGTGCACTTGACTCTACTATTTGTGTTATTATTAAATGCTTTACTTCGGTTAACGTCTGCCTGTTCATATCGAACTGAGTAAGCTGTGAGTCAGCATGTTTATTTATTTATTCTACGAAGCAGATATCGTGGTGTCTGGTTCAAACGATCTTCGAGAGTACGTTAATTACACATAAGTTTAATAGCAAGCAAAAAATAAATACGCGTCTGCAATATGTAAACGGCTCTGCATGCGGCTCTAACAAATATGGAAACGAATTCCATTCTCAATTGTTATTAAGAATTGTTATTATTGTAAGTCGGTTGTGTGTTATTAATTTAAAGCTTGTACGCTAAACTTAGCTCTTGGCAAGTCAGGGTACTAGTCTACAAAATGATGCAAACACGAATGCAGTTTTTCTTCTATGGGTTCTATTGCCGCGAACCAAATTCGACACGTGTACAGAACCCAGTTCTTTTTGAGTGGTATAAGTAAACACTGCATTTATATTCCTGAGTCGGAAGCCAACGTAAGCTATAACAATTTTATACGTGTCAGTGATTTTTTGAATTTGAATGCCTATTTTTCTTCATACGTTTCTTATCAAAGGAAATGTTGATGTGTATTTTTCAGCATTTATATTTCTTGGGCAACAATCTTATCGTGAAATAAGCGAGTTTGTGTGACGTTGAGGGTGCGAATCGGCCAACGATCGAATCACCCATAGGCCAACGATCGAATTTCTCGTTCAGTTCACCGGAATAATTAGCTTTATATAAAATTGTTGTGCATCAAATTCGTGTTCAATACGGGCGAGTGGATTGGATTTGTAAACATGGAGCATATCATAAACAAATTATAGGAACGCAACCATAGATGGTCAGAAGAAGAATTATAGCAGCAGTAGCAGAGATACACTAAAGTATGAAATGAGCATCTTTAAGCACTGAACATGTGAGCATTAATCATGTTAGAATTTGTAGCAAAGCATTTAGAACGCGAATAGTCAGGGTGTTATTTTATTGAACGACTTTCCCTAAGTTAAATCTGTTTAAATCGTGGACTTAATTTGTCTGCAAATGTCTTTATTGATACCACACGTCAACTTTTTGCCGTCTACGAATCTCTTGTCCACGGAAATTCGTTTCCCCTGGACAAAATTCCTGTCCCCAGACGAGAGAGATCGGAAATTATACTCGCTGATGAGCAGCCATTGCCTAGTCAGATCAATGGAACTCAGCATTCAGATAGTTTCCTTGAATTAACTTTGGCCTTCGACGAATTCTCAAACTTTTTCGAATCAATTCCAATGCGACGAGGATTAATTACGGTCAAGGTTTTCTAGAGATTTTTTTTTTTTTGCAAGCCATTTTGAGGTAATCTTCGTATTGGTGATACGGAATGCAACCCTACAAGCAGGTTGCCTTAAAGGGAAGCGTCTGCCCCAAAAAATATCTGGGATATCAACAGACGGATCGATTTAAAATTTGATACACGTATGTAACACGGAATTCTGTTTTTTTTTTTTTTGTTCCTATGAATTTTTCGAAAAATTGAAAGAAAACGTGAAATTCATAGAAAACTGACAAAAGGGGGTACTATAGAAATCTATCTCCTCCTAGGATTTCCGAACTACAACATCGAGACACAGATCATTCGATGCGTAAAGACCATATCTACAACTGATGTAGAGGGTTTTTCGAATTTCTCATTTTTGTGAGTGTGGGAGCATTTTTTCCGAACTCTTTCGAAATTTTCCAATTTCACCCCTCCCCCGCCCCCTTTTTGCAAAATAAAATCCCAACTATAACGAACCTGAAAAAAAGCTCCACATCAGTTGTAGATCTTTTCTTTCCGAATCGAACGGTATATCTCTCATTGTTGTAGCTTTAAAACTCTAGGAGGAGATAGGTTTGCAGTGACTATAAGTTAACTTTTCAGTAAGGCCCGACAAAGTCGCGCGCGCCTCGAAAAAGACATTCAAGGGTGCAAGGTTGCAAGACTAGACGATATTTGAGCTCAATTTCTGTCAAAGATGGTGTGAACCGCGGCACGAGAACCAGCCCGTACGACTGCAGACGGATAACTTAAGCACAGCGTGTTCAGACTAGCTATTTAAGTGTGCTACCGGTAATTTCGGCCTATATTTAATGTTGAAGAACTCCACCACCCCTAACCCTTTCGCACTCTGTCGTAAACGCATAAATCAACGCACAGAGATGGTTTTAGTACCGTTAGATGCGTCAGAATTTAAGCTTTAAGATGAGTATAAAAACCGAAAAAGTCAAAATTTTCGATTTTTAGGCAGACGCTCCCCTTAAAAAACTTGCTGGTCTCGCTGGTCATCGCTCGCTGCTCTCCGTTTCTCGGGTCGTAAAGGAAGGCGCCGTCCGTTGCACAGAAGCGCAGTGTTGACAAACTTTTACCAGAATTATTTATGGTGCATTCATTTTAGAAAGGCCGATAATTTGACGGTCTTTTTGAAATTTTCTGGCATGAAATATGAATGCATCCTGTACTTATTACCATTATGTAGTCCGATTGAGCGTCAAATGCTGTCTGGGGAAGTGATTCTTGTCGTTTTCAATATCGCTTCTTGCTTCCCGAAAACGAATCCATCTGTTTCAAATCGCACTCCACGGTCGTAAGCATCACTCATCCCTCTCTAAATGACACTTTAACATCAAATTCCCGCTAGTTTCACTTGTAGTCCCTTTAGTACGCCTCGAATTGTGCCGCGCGTCACTTCTCGAATTCGTCAGAGGAAACTTTTTGTGAGGTCCAAGCCAGCGAATCTCATTTAGAGGAGCTGAAGTTGGCACAAGTTTGTGAGTGCACGGGAGCCTCGAGCTGTCATTAAAAGCACATAAAAAGCCTCAGGCAAGGCTTGCCAGCCCATAAATGCTCCTCGCAAAGGGTTAATTGTGCCCAGAAGCTCTTTGTAAGGAGATGGATAAGACGAGGACATTTCGTTTAATGGTCCCTGGGTCCTTGGAAACACTGGACTACAACTTTGATCATTGCGGGTCATTGAAATTTCCTATTAAACAGTATTTCAGGTAATAGAGAATGATTAGCAATTGAGTATAATGAACGTTATAATCCGGATAAAAGAATTTGAATTTTAGCTAGAATTTATAAGGAAGAAGAAAAAATAAAGGGCGCGGTACTTGAAGATATCTCTTAGAATACAGTAATATTTATCATATCCATTCCTTATTGTGTGTAGTCAACATTTGCATCCAGAAGTGACTCTGCTAGAAATTCTTGCACAAGCCTCTAACGTTGCTAGCTGCCTTAAACGCTTCTACGCACAAGTCGGTGTTAAGTTCTATGTCAAGTCAACTGCGTTAGTGAGTGAGACTCTCAGATTACATTGAGCTTTGGCCCTCGAGGTACAGGAACAAATTTAATTTACTTTTCCTCGGGCATCGCGGTGACATCCCAGAAAATTGAACAAAGCAAATGAGAATGTTTGTGATCATTAGAGTTTATATTCGTTCATAATTGATGCCATTTTGAACATCTCTAATCATTTAGGTAATCCAGGCGCGCCATACGAAGAGATGACATTATATTTCTACCTGATACTTTTATACTCATTGTCTTTAATTAGGGAGTGAAGGAAAATTCTGATCATAGTGCAGACATAGTATTGACGCTGTCAATAGGTTCAACTAGGCTAAACATATTCGTTACTTGGATACTCAGGTCATTGTACAGCAGTAGCAAGCAACACTTGCTCGCAACTCACCAATAAAAACAATGTGAGACGCTGAATTCGTGAAACTATTCATTGAATTTACCTTTCATCTACCCTAATAATAATAATCTACCCTAATAATAATAATCTACCCTAATAACACCTTTCATCAAGGAATGCATGAATATTAATCCCCAGCTTCAAGTGGAGTCTATATAACCACTTCAATATGGTGCTGTAGATACATACTCGTATATAGAGGGAAAAATGTATCTAGAAATTACATTTTCGGTGTATATTGTTCATATTACTTTTACAATAAACGACCATATATACCTTGTTAATTTTTTATGTTTTTTCAAGGAATTTAACTTTAAAAATTCGTATTTGAAACGGTGGAATTTCCATTGAAAACGTACTTTGGAACAGTTAAATGGCAAAAATACGTTAGAAAAGCAATTAATCTAAGCTTTTAATTAAAATAGCTTACACGTAATGAATAATTATAACCTCATTAAGTAATTTGAAGGTAGGGTTGTTGCAGTACAGAACGTGAAGGGGAGTCTCGCGATTAAAAACGCTTTGATTAAAAAAGCCGTCGCTTTACTGGGTAACCTGCTCAAAAATCACGAATGTTTGTTGCGCTGAAACTGCGCTAATGAAAGCTGCCACGATGAGAATTTTCTACTTTAAGGATCAATTACTGCGGATTTCTTATGAGACAAACATAACTAAGGTCTTATTTTACTCACTTATGGCATACCATTTTGAGCTACGAAATGGATAACTTTAATGTTTATATTTCATAGTGTCGTTGGTGCGTAATTACTCCCAAAACAGTTTTGAAATATAAAAAAGTACGTCGAATTCTAAAATTTTTCAATGTATTGCCTCATAGAAGCTCGTTTAGTTATTATCAGCAAACAATTAAATTTTAAGCGCACCAATCTCGGCAAGGAAACTTTAGTACCTATCCATTTATTTATCCACCATCAATTCCAAAATAAAGGATGTCAATGATGTCAATCAATGATAAAGGATGTCAATCAATTCCAAAATAAAGGATGTCAATTTTTAGTCCGTCGATGACGATGTACTCTTGATAATTGACTCAGTTATTGATAGGCCTTCAAAACAAGCAGTTTCTGAACAATTTTCATGTCTCCCGGGCACCCACACTCAGAGCAATGTAAGAGTCTTGGTCCAAATGATGTTGGATTTTTCGCCCTTGTGTTGAACATTCTTACCCTGTTTGGTGCAGCAATAGGAGAATTAAGTTTGTACTATGCTTGTGCTGTGGTCATGCAACCGTGTCACTATTTGTACAACATTACCCATTAATTCCTCCGTGTGTAGACCAAGGCTTATAAATGCCGCATGCAGGCATCTTAGCCGCATGGGGCCATACTTTCAAAACTCGCTAAGTGAACGTAAGTACTTACGCACTATTTTCTTGTCTATGATTGGTGGATTTGCTTGAAAGGCTGTCAATGATTGGCTGATGAAGTTACGATCTCTTAACTTTTTTTGAAAGTATAGGCCCTGGCAGATTCACTGCATTTGCCGTCAGAAATGAGCGGCAAAATTAGGATGTACTGAGCCGCCTAATTGAAACAAACTCGAGTCTGACGCGCGCCTTGCAGTCTTTCTCTTGAAATTATATTATTATTTGTTTATTGGGGATTTTCCTTGAAATTAAAACTCTGCAGAGGTGCTGATATGGAGGGCGTAAGTGGCTCAAGCGAAACTCAAGTGGGTTTAGTTACGCCTTGAAAATTCCTGTGCAAATTATTATCATGTGCGGTTTTTAAAGGTATTATAGGATATAAAAATAGAATGCATTAAATAGTGGAACTTAAATAGAAATAATTTTAGCTCATTTCAATCCTAATGCACAGTTGTTACCTCAGGATCCCAAGTTATTGCCTTTATAGCGCATTTTCTCATTTATGGGTTAAATGCGCTATTGTGCTCGTCATGTCCGTCCGTCCGTCCGTGACTTCACGTCACGGGGTCGACGAGAAAATGCGGTCTGTCACTCACTGCAGTGAGTACAGATCTAATTTGTTATTGGTGACGCCATACCGAACGGTGGCAGTTCGTCCTCTACATCCCCGTCAGCATCGCTGCTCCGGAGATTGTCCTCGCGAACAATCAGATCCTGCAATCCGTCGTGCCTACAATAGGATTGCGAGACGTAGATCCTGATTGCCCGTGGCCTGAGATTTGTGCTCTATGGCCAAACGATACAATCTGCTCGCCGTGTTTTAATGGGTAATTTATGTGTGAATATAGATTATTTGCGTACAAAAACGGCATGAGATTCAACAAAACTATGTTGCATTGAATGTCTCGGCAAATTTAGTAGTGGGCATAAATTTAGTGGAGTGCAAATAGAGAGAACATTAGTTTATTTCTTTTTAAAGAGGCGACATTTCTCTCATTTTCATCTAGTAAGTTATACGTAAACAGAGTTGCTGGTAGAGGTGGGACGTAAACAGAGTAGCTGGTAGAGGCGGGACGTAAACAGAGTTGCTGGTAGAGGCGGGACGTACGTAAACAGCTTCCTTGACGTAACCCCATAAGAAATAGTCACATGGGGTGAGATCAGGTGATCTCGGTGGCCAGAAGTGTAGAGCCTGATCTTTATTTCCTATGCGTCCTACCCAACGCTCAGGAAGTGACTGATTGTCACTTCTAGAGGTGACAAGGACATTTTGAACATTTATAAATATACAACAAAAAATTTTAGTTTTTCTCTTTTCTTGGGGTATATATTGTTAATTTTGAATTTGCACTTATATATATACCAATTTATTAAATAGTGTCCATCGTTTGGAATAACCCGGCATAATTGCAGGCCGTATCCGGTATAATGCGGGGAACCATGTTCACTATTATTTCGCGAGCCCTGTCTACAATATAATAATAAAATGTTATTTGTTCACGTTCATTTGACCCGAGTATTATACATTTAACTCCTCCCTAGCCACGGCTTCTCCCTGACCTGGGCTCGTAATTCGTAGCTTTAGCATTATCATCCAAGTCAATAATCAAGTCCCTCTTAGAAGATAACTCTCCTCATCGACCAGAGCTCTACGGCCCTCAGGCATCCTCTATAATGCGCTGTTATCAGGTGGCCATCGGTGGCCTACGTACGGCCATCCTGTGGCCACCGATGTAACGGCCTTCCTGTGGCCACCGATGTAACGGCCATCCTGTGGCCACCGATGTAACGGCCATAATCTTTAAGTAACTCCGCCTTCAAGCGACACACACAGCCATCGACCTGCCAGGCCTATTCTTTAAAAAATGTTAAGAGATCGTAAGTTCATCAGCCAATCATTGACGGCCTTTCAAGCAAAATTCACCAATCACAAACAAGAAAATAGAGCGTAAGTACTTACGTTCACTTAGCGAGTATTGAAAATATGGCCCCTGCTGATTTGACAGTTGCGGCCTTGTTATTAAGTGTGACCTCCTCAAATAAAAATTTAATCTTGCTCATGGATAAATTCGAAAGTATAACATTTCCAGAATAAATATTGAGTGGAGTAAGCAACAGCTGTATTCTCAGCCGCGTAACGTATTTTCTTTACATCAACATTCCGCAAGCGCGAGGCTTCGACGTTACCAAGATTTTATTTCAATTAACGAGCTCATGCAGAGAACAGGCATGGGAGCATCAGTGCTAGTCGTATTAAAATGGAACTCTAATGCCGGAGTTGAGCAGAAATCATTATAAAATAAATGAAATCTGAGCTAAATAGTAAACGATGACGAATTAAAATTAATTTTAATCTCTCCCAATCGCTAATTTCACAGTACTGGGACTGAACTTTGGCTTGACTTTAGAACAAAAGTTTAAAGTGCTACTGCAAAATTAAATGTTTACAGAGCTTTCAATCAGTATAGTGACAAAACAACGCTCGAAGGACTTAGATTTTTAAATAATGAATTCCGAAAAAAACGTAACTTCCGCGAGCAGATCGAATGAATTCACTCGGGAACTGGAAATGTGAACAGTTTATGCAGAGCTACTGCACATCTTGCTTATAATTATACAGAGCTACTGCACATCTTGCTTATAATTATACAGNTGTAAAAGTTCCAGCACCATTATTTCATCACAAAGGAGATGTAAAAGTTCCAGCACCATTATTTCATCACAAAGGAGATGTAAAAGTTGGCTCCACAGAGCGTGGAGTCTTCGCCCTCTTGTGAGGGTCGTCGCTGGTCTGGGAACGACCCTTCCGAGGGCGGTGGATCTCACTGCCTGATTTGCTACACTTGAGTCCGCAGCGCTGCCAGTAAAAACAACCAACTTGTTTATAGCAAACTTTTTGTGTGGAGATAAACTTTATGAGATTAACTTTGAGCTTACAAACTTTGAGATTTATTTATTGATGTAAGAAGAAACTTCCCCACGTCGTTAATATCATGGAAGGTATATGAGTGTTCCCGTGAGAGACCTTGGCTACAGCCGAAAGGTCGATAAGTCAACTGAATTAAACAATATTTTAGGTAAAGCACGTTATAAATATCTCGCCCTATTTATTCTATGAATGGTTATTCATTTATTATATAGTATGCACTTCATTCATAAACTTTTAGGGAGATTTTTCGAAGAATGCAGCCATAATTTAGTATTTTTTGCTTGTTATTTAATATATCGTGCAGTAGATACTGTGAGTTGTGCATTAAATGCTATATGAACAAGGTCAGTACGTTCATTGGTGAAAGCAGGAGGTACAATAATTTATCACATTAATATGGAAATGCCTGGCCCCCAAAGTTCGCAAAGGATTTGAAATAAACGACGAACACGTGTATTTCCTAGCAATAAACGTAGGCGTTACGTGCTCCCTGAAGAGCAGTACATTTTAAGGCTACATTTGCCCTCAAGAGAGACATGTCTATCTTCCAGTGATTTATTGAGGCGCTATAAATGCACGAGCCTGTGTCGTGAATACAGCTACCTTAATTGTGAGCCTTATTTCCATATTAATAGTTAACCGGGAGGAATAACTTAAATATAATTTGTTTGATTGTTCTCATTAAATTAGATAATTTTTTCTAATTTCAAGCATTTCTTTTCACTGCTGATAAAGAGACACTCCAGTGAGCGGTGTTTAACTATTTTCCGTTTTTAATTGTACCAGCAACTTAATTTGTAATTACACGTAAGACTTTCATCTAACTTTACACGACTCAGTCAGTCATTAGCGAGGAGCATATTTTCAGTATAATTAAACACAGTCAATTAATGAATTACAATATTAAATGTTGCACAATTCATTGTCAACAACATTTCACGTAATATTTCACAACACTGAAAAGACTTCAGCTCGGGGTTTGTTGTCAAAATATTATCTGACTCAATTTTAAAAGTATATTTAGGAACATTATTGCGCTAAAAGTTTACAGGCTTTCACTGCATCGTTTATAACTTGTAATTAACTCGTATTCCATCTTGGGCGTCTTATTGATAATTATCAGAAGTATAAACCCTAAAATATAACGCTCCAAGAATTTAGACCCCGAAAGCTAGACCCCGCCGCGGAAATTGAGTGATCAATTATTTTAAGTTTGTCGGGACACAATTTATTTCAATACTGAAAGCCGTTCTCTATGACCCAATAACAACAGACGGGCTCCAGGGACCATACTTTCGGAAAAGTTAAGAGATCGTAAGTTTATCAGCCAATCATTGACGGCCCTTTAAGCAAAATCCACCAATCATAGACAAGAAAATAGAGCGTAAGTACTAACGTTCACTTAGCGAGCTTTGAAAGTATCCACCAATCATAGACAAGAAAATAGAGCGTAAGTACTTACGTTCGCATAGCGAGTTTTGAGAGTATGGTTCCAGGCTAGGTGAAGTGTACAGGTCACTCCCGCTCTGCCTTCTCAGCGCCGTAACCTCGCGCCGGAAACATGGGAGCGACGTCCAGGATCAGATTGGCCAGAAGCGTCTCGAAGCCAGTCAGACCTCACTAGAAATTTCCTACCAAGCCAAAGTCTTCAATAAAAAAGGCAAAATAGACAATAATAAACACAAATTTGATTCTAAAATGAATTTCGCTGTAGAAAAAGAATAATTGTGATTATGGAAATCATGGAATATAAAGTCAATCAAATGCTGTTTTACTATTGACGTAGCTTCGTGAACTTTGTCTTGATGAATCAAGGCTTTTTCATAGCTAAAAGTGTGTTATATTTTTCTCATAAAGTTGTGAACTGATGCAACTGGAGATTTCCGATAGGATTTTACGTTCTTCTTTAGAAAAACGAGCAATATTTAAATGAATTTTGAGGTATTTCTCGGCTTTTTCCATATAATTTAATTTTTTGTGTGTTTATTGTACGACGTCATTGATACTGTAAATATTTTAAGCCGCTCAGAATACAGAATGAATAGGTTTCGAAGAATTGAAGTATTGGTCGAGTTTCTATAGCGTTATACTGCCGTATGTTTTGTCTGGAAACTCGAAGTAAGAAAAAAAACGAATGGATCTGAATTTCCTGATTACCAATCCCGAATTTCATCAGAACCAAATCCCCGGCCAAACAACACCCCGCGTGTGAAGAACGGCGCTCATCTGATTCTGATTCCGACCAAAACTCTTGGAAAAAATTCATGTAAACTTGAGCGTCCGAAATTTTTTTTTCCCGAAAGGCAATCGTGTTGCCGGCAAGCACGGCCTAATCTTTGCCTGCTTTGAATCCTGATGATCAAAGGAGGAAAAGTTTATAGCCTCGAGTTGTGATGTTTGTCTGCTGGCAGAGAGCAAATGGCTTCTTTTGAAAACAGTC
>NW_025937380.1:0-283 GCF_000764305.2 Hyalella azteca | reverse complement strand
AATGAAAAATATTACTAGGAAAACAGATTCAGAAAAATTATCTTAGAAATAATAAATCCAAAAGCATAAGCACCAGCAAAAAACTGACTTTCAGTTAGACAAACTCGTGAAGGCATCTTCACATAAATGCCAGACAATAATTAAATTCTTCATAAGAAAGATTACAAAATCAGAATCTAGACGAAGAGAAAACTGTAGCATTAATATGGGTATTTAAATATTGCATTAAAGAGGAAGTGTGAAAGATTAATGATCGAGTAGGCAGAGAGTGACGAGTGCAGAG
>NW_025937379.1:0-330 GCF_000764305.2 Hyalella azteca | reverse complement strand
CAGGTGACCTGCTCCTGAATATATGTTGCTGAGCAGGTGACCTGCTCCTGAATATATGTTGCTGAGCAGGTGACCTGCTCCTGAATATATGTTGCTGAGCAGGTGACCTGCTCCTAAAGATATGTTGCTGAACAGGTGACCTTCTCCTGAATACGTTATGTTGCTGAGCAGGTGACCTGCTCCTGAATATATGTTGCTGTGCGGGTGACCTGCTCCTGAATATATGTTGCTGAGCAGGTGACCTGCTCCTGAATACGGTATATGTTGCTGAGCAGGTGACCTGCCTTTGAATCGCTCTGCTCAGAGCACATTACCCATGTGAAGTGTTTT
>NW_025937378.1:0-1221 GCF_000764305.2 Hyalella azteca | reverse complement strand
GTCATCCGAAGCTTGTAAGCCGAATTGCTGACACGACACTAGGAACAGTCGGTGCCAGGTGCTGACCAACAGCGTCGTCTGTGACAGCAAACGAGACTCTGCATTCAACATGACTAATACGTTTCTATTTCATGCTGTATGTTCATGTATTCATGCTGTATGTTCCTTCATTCATGCTGTATGTTCATGCATTAATGCTGTATGTTAATGCAGCGGGGGAATATATCATCCTTGATAAGGTTTGCACATTCGATCATGTAACGATTGAAACAAGTACATAAGTAGTCATGCAGCGGGGAAACATATCATCCTTAATAAGGTTTGCACATTCGATCATGTAAAGATTGAAACAAGCACAAAAGTAGTTCAAAGTACTCTTCAAATTATTACTCGTTCCGAGAGATTTTATTATCAATTTTTCACGTATTAACTTTTTTAAACACTCCAATTTGCGTTTAACTGAAGCAACATGAATGAAATACAATACAAGAATACAACTATTTATTTACATTTTTGGATTAGAGTGCCAAAAATGTTTAGCGAAGAAGAAGAAGCGCACTCAACTTGAACAGTTTGAGGGTTTGAAAAAACACAGTTTCTTGATTTTATGCAGAACACTTAAAAAGGATTTGGGGACTAAGTCGCGCTTTCTCTGAAGATGCCTTTGTTCATACGTATAATATCTTGATTTATATTTATCTCATTATATAAATAAAGATACTATGTTCATACGTAGTTTCATTTATACCTTCCACACCGTGTATCAACAAAGATACCGTGTTCATACATATCTTTATTAATACTTATCTCACCGTATTGTTTCTATTAGTAATCTTGATAATCTAACTGATTTTTTGGTTTACTTCTCATATTGCTCGGCTACTGATAATAGCATGCAAATAACACTAAAATTTTATCAACTAAGCTAGGAGCTTAACTAAAAGCTCATTTAAGTTTACACGTGCTCCAAAATAAGTAAGGCTGAGTTGTTAATTAATCTTTTTGATATTATGACCAATTCTCAGGGGAGCGAAATGTGCAGGTGCTAGAGCAAATTAGGTAAATACAAAAAAAGAGTACATTTATTCATTCAATAATAGAAAATTCAATATTATAAAGAAAATTCATCTTGGAATATTCTATTATCAAATTTGATTGAAATATGATTATTCTAAATATTAAACAATGGTAAATTTCAATAATAGCATTATGATTGTAAGC
>NW_025937377.1:0-2497 GCF_000764305.2 Hyalella azteca | reverse complement strand
TTTTTTGCTACAGACCTTAGCAGAGGTACTTTTCCAAAATCTCACTTTTCACACTTTTTTCATGGATTTTTTAAAGGTAATAAATGTATGATTTCTTAACTTGCTTTATGCTACATAGATAGTAAAAATGTTGAACTTTATGACACTATTTAAAGTTTTGCAATATTTTGATTAGTTTAGCTGCTACAACATTTCTATGAAATGTTGGAGGCCTGTCCCTTATTACACTGCCCGTCCCTTATTACCCTGTTTGACGGTAGGCATTTATCATAGCTAGGATACTAAAGTTAGGCCTTATTTCAGTTGGAAGCCAGTCAAAGATGCAGAGAACAACTGTATGAGCATCTCCCTGCATGATAGCTTGGGGGTGACTGAAGTTCCACACCAACAGAGCGCACAAATATGTGCATGCGGCCTTGGAGGGTGAGGGAGAGGAGGAGGTTGGCAGGAGTGGAGGCTGGGGGACAGTAGAAAGCAGCAGTAATAATGATAGAATAACCAAACCAGAATAATTAAATATAACACAAATAGTCACTCAGGGCTTTAGAGGTCACATAACTAATATAAATGTAAAACTACACAGGGCAAAAACTGTGATTCAGCAATAATAAACCATATGAATTTCCTCTTGATTTCCTTTTCACCTAGCTCCCATCTTAACCATAAGTCCATAACACAAACTTTCACACCCTCCTTGCTGTTTATTGTTTCCCTTTCTTCCTCCTTCCTACTAACAAACTAATATGTGATGCATGGCTGATGGCCATTGCAAATGCCTGACTCAGAAATGTGTTTCTTTTCTTCAGAGTCACCATGTCTCAAATCTAAATCCAATTTTGCCCATAGCAATTTGTTAAAGGCTCAGCGCAACTCAACTCTTTCGCAATCTGTCCATTCTGTTGTGAACGCATAAATCAAAGTACAGAGATGATTTTGGTACCGTTGAATTTGTCAGAACTGCAGCTTTAACATGAGCAAAAATTCTCAATTGTTTATAAAGATGTTCCCCTTAATCAACTGATTACAGCACACACAGTACATTTTAAAATCTGAGGTAACAGGGCTAACTCATTTCAAGTGAAGAGTCTAAAATACAGCAATCCCTTGATTAGCACGGTTTTGAATACCGCGGAAAAAAAATTTGCGACCTACCCTTAATCTACGCGGTGCCAGTTTTGATTAGCGCGACTTTTTTTTCACAATGCATCATTTTCCCGCCTCTAGCCAGAGGTGTTACGTTCGTAACAAAAGTGTTACTTTTTGCTTATTAGATCTTATGTTGTTACTTTTGTTACAACTTTTGGAAAAATTCGCCAAATGTTGTTACTTTATGAATTTCAGCCAATAATTCTTTAAATAAGGTCCCGTTCCGTAGGCACTCGTGCTGACTACAGAGTCGGTTTAACCGCGCCTTGTCTCGTTCATAACTTGAATGATCGAGTTCGGCAACGTTTGCCGGTAAGTGCGCCATGCCGGTGCTCTAGCCCTTTAAGCCCTGGTGTGACGAATTCGTCACACAGAAAATAAAAGCTTCTACCGAGAGTAATTACATGTTTGGAGTTTAGCCGCGAGTGTGTCGGTAGCGTCACATGTTGTGAACTCGTTCGAACGACGTTCGATGGAGTAGGCGCACCGCTACTGCCAGTACAACACAAAGACTGCGCGTGATCTGAAAAGTAATTCAGATTGTTTTTTCACTTTTGAAACGTAATTCAGTGCGTAAAGGGATAGTTACTCGTTAGCCTTCAACTGGTCAAGATCGCTGCCATATCTACTGCTCACTTTTATCAAACTACATAATTTTCCTTTCCTTTGCTATTTTTGAGGATTCATTATAATTATTCCCATATATTCTTAAGTTTGATTAGCGCGGTTTTGCTTAACACGGTAAAACTCGGGGATTTATTAACCGCGTTAATCAAGGGATTGCTGTATTTATAGTCCTGCTCTCAAATTACGCCCATAGGAATTAGTGAAGGCCCCCCAATACCGCGCCCCATTCCACGGCGCGTCGTGTACGTCAAACTGCAGGTAGAAAGATTGTTCTGGTACCGTTCGACACGTCAGAAAGTAAGCTTTAAGATGAGTATAAGCACCGGGTAATGCCATAATTGGCCGCTTTACATCAGACATTCCTTTTTAGTGTGTCCAGCCTTTGAATTAATACCATAGACTTCACTGAAGGGCCCTCAAAACCGCCCCCCCTTAGGGAGCTGTCACAAAATCATTTTTCGACGTAGAGAGATGATTCTGGTACCGTTCAATGCGTCAGAAAGTAAGCTTTAAGATGAGCACAAAAACCGGAAAACACCAATATTGAAAATTTAGGGGTAGACGGTCCCCTTAACTCAGTGGTTCCCAAAGTGGGCAATATCTCCCCCCTGGAGGCGCCTGAAAGATCTGCGGGGGCCTCTGGAAAAATCTGTTTTTAACTTTTCTATTTCAAAATTGCAGCGTACGTACTAAATATCAAGAAAGAGGCGTTTGTTCTTATATG
>NW_025937376.1:0-2999 GCF_000764305.2 Hyalella azteca | reverse complement strand
GTATGAACTGGACATCTTATACAAGCCAATGAGTCATGACAATGCAGATACAAACCTTTATTCATCAGCATAGTCTTTCAAGAAAATTACGAACATTGGCTTACCTGGCTCTTTCTTCGTCATAAATTAAATGAAGACGTGCATCACCTTCGGCCATGGCACGGCGCTTACACGAATTAGCTAGAGCTAGATTAGGCAAATAGAACGATTCCCCAAGATGATTGCGGGACTTCAATCCTAATCTAGCCAATCAAGTTACACATGGCGGTAGCGCCACAGCGCTACCACATCGCCACAGTAGATCTTAGAATACGCAAAGTAAATCTTCCATCCCTGGCAAATAGTTTGTAATAAATATATTCATGGTCATTATGAATATTATATGGTTCTACATAAAAAATGATCTCTATTTGAATTTTATCATAAGTTTGTGATTATAACAATTCGTCTAATCTGGCGCAGAAGATTGGTTTTTTTATTGATCAATTTTAACGTAACCTAATATTAGTGAAATAATTTTATAAACGATTTATTTCATGGTTTTTCTTATCACTTTTTACACGCATAACATTGTCAAATGAAACTCTATCTTGACCAACTAAAAGCAAAACTATTTATTCACAATACGCATCCTGCGAGCGTTGTTAAAATGAGTTAGGTTTGCTTAGTTATAACGTAGTTTTTAGTAGCCCGCGTGCACGCCTAACTTGCCTTTAGCGCACGGCGTGAAAAGCATGGTTGAATTAATACAAGGTTGACCCACGCGCAGCTGCTCCTTGCGGAAGTCGATTGTTGTTCCGACTGTGACGTCACTTTGGGCACAAAATGTAAATACTGTCGTGATAGACGTTGTTTTTGTATCATCTCTGACTTTATTTAATAAAAAATTTACTTCCTCAAAATCATTATAAAAACTCCAGTAACTGCAACTAGTCCCTCTCTAAGCATATTGCTCCTAAGGAGCAATTTTATTGAGTGAAATAAAAATAAATTGAAAACTAACCAAACGGGGCCGACTTGCTGACGCTGAGAGATCATACAATGGATGCCTTTCTGATCATTCAGGAGAAGACCAGAAAAATAGAGCTCTCTCCTCAACGAATACCGGTTTTGTCAAGTTAGTTGATTTCTACATATCACTAATTAATTATGTCAGTTTTATTCCGATACTTCTCAGATTATTTACGATGCTGTACATGTTTCAGTGAGTATCATATCCTTGTATTTGATACTATGGCGCCTACGGCTATGGGCTAAGGGTAATGCCATTGCATGTCTACAGTACAGATTAAATCAAAATACTGTTTAATGTACATATTAGGGGCTAAGAAACAAAGGAAAATTACTGGATAACGTTTCATATCAACAGGGAATCTCATGAAGCTGTACTGCCAGACACGTTATATAAACAAGGAATCTAATGAAGCTGTACTGCCAAACGCTTCATATCAATAGGGAATCTCATGAAGCTGTACTGCCAGACACGTCAAATAAACAAGGAATCTCATGAAGCTGTTCAGCCAGATACGTCATATAAAAAAGGAATCTAATGAAGCTGTTCAGTCAGACACGTTATATAAACAAGGAATCTAATGAAGCNTGTGCAGCCAGACACGTTATATAAGCAATGAATCTAATGAAGCTGTTCAGCCAGACACGTTATATAAGCAATGAATCTAATGAAGCTGTTCAGCCAGACACGTTAAATAAGCAAGGAATCTAATGAAGCTGTTCAGCCGGATACGTTATATCAACAGGGAATATCATGGATCATTCTCGAGAGCGTTCATATACACGTTTAGATGAAATGCCAATTGATATAATAAAAATGAAATGAAAACAAAGATTTTCTCATACCTGAATAGTTACATTTCATTCGTATGTATTTTTTGAGTTAGTAGAGTCGATTTTATGTTAGATATTTTGGTAGTCACTGTCAAAAATCTATTCGCGAGTCTAAATTGTCGAGTGCAACACGTCTTCGGGGCCAGTTCACCGCCAGAAGATCTTCTTTCGAGTCGAAATAGATTTTCAGGTTGGCAAAATTTAACAATGAAGGCGAAAATAATTAATTCGATGGTCAACTTTTGAGGAGTTTGAATATTTAAATGAAAGTAGAGAAAATAAATCGTTGTAAATCAGTTTTGTTTCTTTGACGACTGAGTAATTATTATATTAAAAACTTATAGCGTCAGATCAAGCAGAAGATTTCAACTTTTTTCGAAAACCGAGATTTCAAACCGAGATCGAATAGATCTTGCAGAACAATTCAAGATTTTACACCTTACTTCAATTCCAGTCTCGTATTGTAGATCCAACACGCATGTCTCACGTTAAGGTGCTTATACACGTGGCTATTAGTTGCGTATATTGGTTGCGTCTACTAGGCCAGGCTACCAAAATTTGTGATGCTTGACGTGTTCAGTCAGTTCCAGTCTCGTATTGTTGATCCAGAGGTGGGCAGTAGCGCGCTACATGTAGCGGCCGCTACATTTTCAGTAGCGGTAGCGTCGCTACATTTAAGCAAAGGTAGCGGTAGCGCCCGCTACATATTTAAGTAGCGATACGAGGTTTTGCCGCTACAGCGCTACCGCTACATTTATCGATAAAGCCTTTAGATTTTACTTAATAGTATTAAATATTATTTGAAATCCAGCATGATTCATACATAATATAAATTACAGAATAACTGTACGAAAGATTTCGGTGTAATGTTATCAACCTCAGCCTGTTACTAGTGTCAACATGTTAGTTATTACCAGAGATGGGCAGTATCGCGCTACATGTAACGGTAGCGGTAGCGGCGCTACATATAAGCAATTGTAGCGGTAGCGCCCGCTACATATAGAGCATGTAGCGATAGCGGTAGCGGCCGCTACATTTCAAAGTAGCGCTGCCCAGCTCTGTGTGGATCCAACACGCATGTTTCACGTTAATTCCAGTCTCGTATTGTAGATCCAACACGTATGTCTCACGTTAGTTCCAGTCTCGTATTGTAG